>NC_135859.1:385000-455000 GCF_031162955.1 Sander vitreus | reverse complement strand
CACATACATACATAAAAAAAGAAAAGACCTGTACGTATTTTTACACCATCCCAGTAAGAGTGAGGTATATATGTATACATATACATGAAGTCTTTTAACCATCTACATTAAAGAATACATGAACTGTTATAGCTTTTAGCTATATACCTATATAGGTACCCAAACATACGCACTCATCCATATACTTGTGCAGCAACCACCCGTTTCCATTCATAAAATAATAACTACATTTGCAAAACTACTTATGCATACATGCACACACACACACACACACACACACATATGCCCGTGTAAAAAAATAAAAAAAATAATAAAAAGAAAAAGAAATAGATAAGGATATAATTAGAGTAACTAAGTTAAAAATAATTAAATAAATAAAAAATGGGGATGTGGGTACACTATAGTGCCTTATCTAAATTTCAATCTAAGCAGGTGTGCTGAATGTTCTCTACCGTAGAGGTTATTATCCCTCCCCCAGTTCACCGAGCATAAAAGATAGATCTTGGCCCCTAATATAGTCTATAATGGGGCCCCATATCTGTTGAAACGCCTCTTGTTTGTCCTTAAGTGTAAAGGTGATCTTTTCCAGAGGACGACATAGAGACATTTCCTTTAACCACTGTCTGATACTTGGTCTCCCACTGCTTCTCACTGTTATTGCAAATAATCTTTTGGCCTGTAGTAGGCAAACGTTTACAAATACAATGAAAAAATGTTCCCTTATCTTCCCCACATCTTGTGCATAGGTCTGGGATACTGGGATTAAATAAATTTAGTTTTTATGGCGTAATGTATAGTCTCATTAACCAATTGTATTGCAGCAATTTTAGCCTTGTATTAGCAGTTTGAGATTGAGCATTCTTACATGCAGCAATCCACTCTTCATTTGGAATCTCCTCTTGTAGATCTCCCTCCCATGCTTTTAGTTTAGAGTCTGAGGAGTCAAGTGAACTGTCCCTCAGAAGGTCATATATACCCAAAATGATTCTTTTCCCGAAGAGATCTTTGACCAAATTTTCTCCAGTGAGGAAAGGGTTGGGATAATAGTAGATTGATTTTAATAAGATCCCCAGATTCAAGAAGATACCAAATCTGGAAAGAACAGGAGTTTCATTTAAATATTTATGTACCTCATGCCATACCATGATTATTTTCTTTAGTATGGGATTAGATGCCTTCTTTTTAAGGTTTTTTAAAAGTATCCGAATGTATATATGCAGGTAAAGAAATCTTTTCAGAACCAGATTCAATATCTTTCCATGCTGGTGATTTTCCTCCCGAATAATAAAACCTCATAGTTCTAATTTGAGCAGCCCAATAGTACCACAACAATGCTTTCTCTGCATCTAGAGACAGAAATGCTGTGTCTGGTACCTCTCTTTGGTTATGTAGAATATTTAGGACTAACATTGTGAAAGCCCTGACGTCCTAAATTAAATCCATTTTGATCTCCAGCTATAATTCCAGGTAGTAAACATTCTATTCTTCTTGCTAAGATTTTGCAGAGTATTTTTAAATCTGAATTTAATAGACTTATTGGTCTTAGATTCTCACATTTGTCATTTGTCTTCCCAGGTTTAGGAAGAAGTATGATCAAAGCGCCCCTTAAGGCGGGAGGCAGAATCCCTTATTGCAAAGATTCGATAAACATATCGAGGAGAGGTGCCAATAGCTTGGATTCAAAAATGTTATAAAACTCAATGGGAAGGCCGTCCGGTCCAGCAGCCCTCCCAGTTTCTTCAGTTTCTTCCAGAGTTCCCCCCCCCCAAAACCACCCTCTCCTCCTCTGAGATTTTAGGGATATTTAGATTACATAGAAATTAACTTTGGTCTGATATTTCTGGGTTCCTTTCAGAGCTGTACAATTTTTCGTAATGATGGGGTCAATGATATCATCAGCCTTATGTCTTTTAAGCACAGTAATAGCCCTTTCAGTTTGAAGTTGTTTTAAGCGCCAGGCTAAGATTTTACCTGGTTTTTCCCCTTGGTCAAAAAAAGTCTGTTTGAGTTTTAAAAGATTGGCTGTGGCTTTAGCAGCTGAGACTTCAATTTTTGACTCTAACAACGGCAGTTTTCGTTTAGTTTTTTTTAATTGGGACTTGTGAAATTTATGATTTGCCCCCTAATAAAAGCTTTAAAAGCTTCCCACCTTGTGCTTGCAGATGTTTCGGATCTATTGACTGTAAAGTACAAATTGATTTGAATTTCAAGAAAGGAGATAAGGTCTGGATCTCTCAGCCACTTCTGCTGTACTCTCCATCTAGGTGGATCTCTTTTCAGGCCAGGATCTACATACCTTAAGCTATTTGGGGCATGGTCTGAGATCAGGATGCTATCATAAGTACAATCCTTGATCTTAGACATCAGGCTCGCAGAAACTAGAAAATAATCAATGCGGGATTATGATTTGTATGTACTAGAAAAACAAGAAAAGAATGCAACTTCAGGGTTTCTATCCCTCCACACATCTCTTAGAGTTAACGATTTGATGAATTGGTGTATAATATTCTTAGTCTTAGTATGGGTCTTGTCAATATGTGAAGATCTGTTTTTGTGTGGGTCCAATGTGCAATTAAAATCACCTGCTATAATATATTGACCATTAAGGGCTGATAGATTGTTGTTGAAAAAATTGGGATTATCGTTATTGGGCGCACAGATATTAACCAAATTAAGAATTTCAGACAAAAATGTCCCTTGGACTATTAGGTATCTACCTGCTTTATCTGCAGTTACCTTGGTAATATTTAAAGGAATAGACTTGTGGATGAGTGTCATAACCCCTCTTGCCTGAGTATTAAAAGACGCTGAAAGTACTTTCCCCTGCCACCTCCTTTTAATCCTTATGTCCTCTTGTGGTGTAAGATGAGTCTCTTGGTTATTATTATTTGGGGATTCAGACTCTTTAACCTGCCCATCACCTCCTTTATCTTATTAATTCTTTGCAAACCTCTGTAATTCCAAGAAGTAAACTTAATTTCTAAATCCGCCGTCATAGATAATCATATCTTTATATGTTTCACACAAGCAAGCAATAGTGTACCCCAAAAGAAAAAGGGAGAAATGAAAAAAGAAAAAAAATAGAAAAAGAAAATGGGAAAAAGATAAGAAAAACCTCAACAGACGAGTGAACAATCCACCACACTCCCCCTGAAGCTCCTGAACTGAGCACCCGCGCTCCCACTATCTGCCTGCTCCAGCAACGCTGGAAACTCTTCCACACAGAGTGAGGAATATTCAAGCTGAACATAGCATTCCCCCTCCACTAAATGTAGCTCAAAAAACAACAACAACATATATAACCCATTCTGTATGTGAGTAAACCTCTTTACGTTTAAAGTCCTCCACTTCTGTTGGTTTACCAAAGGTGTGTGTTTTATCCTTGTAGGTCACCAGCAGTTTAGCGGGGATTAGCATGCCGTGTTGGATTCCCAGACTACGAAGCCTCTGTCTGGGAGCGTCAAAACCTTTCTGTTTCAGGTGCTCCTCTTTGGGCAGGTCTTGGTAAAAGCGTACCGGTTTATCCTTGTAGAGAACTTGCTTTTTGGCTCTAGCTGCTCTCAGAACGGCCACCTTATCTCTGTCGTTCAGGAACCTCATTATGATTGCTCTTGGGGGTGCGTTGGGTTCTTGGTTCGGACCGGAGCGGTGAGCTCTTTCCAGAAACACCTTAGAATTTAGTGTGAGGACATCAAGTTTCTGGGATCCACTTCTCCAGAAAATGACATGTGTCCCCCCCCTCTGCCTTCTCCGGTAGACCTACTAGCCTCAGGTTATTTCGCCTGGACCTTGGCTCTTGGTCCCTGGCTCTATCTTGCAGCTCACTCTGTTCGTTTTCAAGTTTTCTGACCTTAGCTTGGAGGGTAGCCACCTCGTCCTCAGCATTGGAAATACGAACCTCCGCTCTCGTAACCCGCTCAGTACAAGCACTTATCTCTTTTCTCACTCCGTCAACTGCACTCAATACCCCGTCAAATCTGCTGGAGAAATCATCCTTCAGATCTCTGATAGCCTCCAGAATTGCTGTGCTTTTTATTTCTTCACCATCCACTATTCCGGCTGTTGCATCCATCCCGGCGACGTTAGCATTAGCTTCCCCACTCTTCTTAGTCAAGCCAAAGTCCGAAATGTTTGCTTGCAGATTTTTGTTGCGAAGTTTGCTCAATTTAGTTTCGGCAGATGACATCAGGATCCCTTGCCAGACACGTTTACTCACTTTCTCGTGGTTGTATGTTATAATTTGAACAATCTTTACTCAAGTGTAGTGGAGGGTAGAACGATCACGACTGTCTAGCTTGCCGCCATTACCAGAAGTCCTACTCTACGTTCAGTAATTTAGTATTTCTCAACATCACTAGTGAAAACAAGGTTAATTGTATGAGATGTCGGGGAAGAGTAAACTGTCATCAGTCTCAGTAGAGTGGGGTTTCCGTGAGATCTGTAAAAGTCACTGTCCAGTTCACAATCAGACTCCCAATTTACAGGGTGATGTATTTTAAACACCTTGTCAAACTTTTATGCATTGTCTGTCAGAGTGGCTGCAACTTTGCCAAGCAGTCCATATGATGAATGAATTTTGTATTTCTCTGGCCAGTAACATCAAATGTGTGCCTGCCTCTGATTCATTTACATGCTATGGCAGCCTGGTTGGAGCTGCTGATGCAGTGAGCTGCTCCACCCAGAAAGCTGGAAGCACAGTCTACCTCTCTGAGTGTGGCCTTCAAGATAGATTCCATCTCCGCATATTCTCTCTCTTGAGGTAGCCAGCGTACGTTTTTCTCTGTGGCAGTTTGACTTTGCTCTTTGTGGGTTTTTTCTTTATAATGAGTTGAAATGAGGCCACTGTGGAAACATCTCCTCTACAATCAACCCAGCGACGAGCATTTTCAGATCCTGTCCACTTAACGTGTCTCCATCACCGTGTCCTGCTCTGAAATCCACTTTCTGTTGTTTTAGCCGGAGTGCATGCATCTCTGGCAGTCGAGGCCTCCCTGTGTTTCACACTGCTGTGCTAACATATCACATGCTTCAATACATTACATGTTGTGTTTTTTTTGGCTAAAAGCATTTCGCTGATCGCACAAAGTTTACGAGGACAATGTTCTCTCCATCTTTGACAGAGACAAACTCAAAAGAATGACGGCTGTTGGAAGTATGTCTCTTGCCCTCATCCTGCATCTGTGTTCAGCTTTTAGTCTTCTTTCGGACAAAAAAACACATCCCATTGTGGCATCGCAGGAACGCAATGTTATTTGGATTAATAACATAATATTGTAAACCCTTACACTACTTGTTGTTTTAATTCAATCTATTACCCAAATGTGTACAAATGGCTTGGCAGCATTCGTACAATTGATAAATGAATGCCAGGTAAAGTGTGAAAAGCCACACTTCGGTTACCATGGAAACACAACTCAGATGTCAGGTCAAAGGTCAACACAAGATCAATCTGATTAGCAGCTCTTTCATTCAGTGACTAATCCACCAGAGAGCTATCTGGGAGGAAGATAACATTATATCTCTGACATGCTGGTTCAAAGTTCAAGTTGCCAGTTTATTAGGTACACCAAGCTAAAATAAATACAATCGAATAAAACAGTCCTGCAATAAATCCTACCTTTATCAAGTTACTGCACCGAACTTTTACACTTTCTGTTAGATTTGTGTGTTTTAGGTAAAGAATTGTGTGTAGTGTTTTGAAAAAAGGGTTTTATGCAACTGAAAACTGAATGAAAGAGTGACAAATAGCTTACGGTTTTGGAGATTTGGTGTGTAGTTTGGCTCTTTGAGTGAGAGGTTTCAAAAACCGTGTGACATGTAAAGATTTTGTGTGTTGTACAAAACGGAACATTTGTCTGACTTTCATTTCTGTAGTGCATATTTCCTTCTAACACGAAGAATATGTGCTTTCATAGCCTTTTTGATGTGATTGTCAGAAATGATACGCCTGTCTCCTCATGTGCACGTGTGTGTGAAAAAATACTTTGTGGAAGTACAGACAGACAGAAAGAGAGACAGACAGACAGAGAGACATATAGACAGACAGAGAAGCAGACAGACAGACAGACAGACAGACAGACAGAGAAGCAGACAAACAGACAGACAGACAGAGTGATCTGTGAAACCCTGGGAACCATCAGAACCATCTCGGTGCTGATTATGGAGTGAAAAATGTTCCGGCAGCAGCAACTGCAGCTTTAACTCACCATGGTGATGTCCATACCCAAGCTCAGCTGATGTGTCACCTGACCTGTGTGCCTGAACCCGTCCACTTACAGAAAGGCTTACTGTTTATGATCTGTAGCAATACAAACTGATTTTAGGGTGTTTAATGAAGCTGTGCAATAAGTGAGGTATTGATATTCATATTCTGATGTAGAGATGGAGATGGTGGCACTGTGTTCACTCTGTGTTTTTCTCTCTTTAACAGTAATGAGAAGTGTGATCATGGTCTTCATCTCAGCACGAGAAATGAGCCGCCTCCTCTGTGTTCAGGTTCCTGATCCGAGAGCTTTACGCTGGCTGTGTGGCTCCTTATTGTCCAAATTGTCTTTGCACCAAGTTAGAAAACTGAGCTCTAAACTTGGACTGCTGTTCTCATTGTTGTACCTGACACTAACATATGGCTCACACCTTGATCAAGAGGAATTTGGGAACAACTGTCTTTGTTGCATACACATTCATGTTCATTTGATGTGTTTGTTATTGTGCAACACTGGTACAGGAAGAGCTGCCTGAGCTCTGCTGGTGCTCACTTACTGAGCTGCTTGAAAGTTGAAACACATTCCACGAGCAGATTGAAGTTTGAGAGGACAGTGCCACCTACAGGGACTGAAGACTGTCACACTATTCACTTAAATAATAGACAACTCACATTAAATGTCCCATGACATGGTGCTCTTTGGATGCTTTTATATAGACCTCAGTGGTCCCCTAATACTGTATCTGAAGTCTCTTTTAT
Source organism: Sander vitreus (assembly GCF_031162955.1). Classification (NCBI taxonomy): domain Eukaryota; kingdom Metazoa; phylum Chordata; class Actinopteri; order Perciformes; family Percidae; genus Sander; species Sander vitreus. The sequence goes on along the minus strand of NC_135859.1, from coordinate 448,039 downwards.
ATAGACCTTAGTGGTCCCCTAATACTGTATCTGAAGTCTCTTTTATATAGACCTTAGTGGTCCCCTAATACTGTATCTGAAGTCTCTTTATATAGACCTTAGTGGTCCCCTAATACTGTATCTGAAGTCTCTTTTATATAGACCTTAGTGGTCCCATATACTGTATCTGAAGTCTCTTTTATATAGACCTTAGTGGTCCCCTAATACTGTATCTGAAGTCTCTTTATATAGACCTTAGTGGTCCCCTAATACTGTATCTGAAGTCTCTTTATATAGACCTTAGTGGTCCCCTAATACTGTATCTGAAGTCTCCTTCCCGAAATTCAGCCTTGGTGCAGAATTACAGCCATTTCTGTGACTGTAGCTATTGAGGAGGGGGGGGGGGGGCAAGCTGGAGAGTGGGGGTGTGGCCTTGACCAACTGCCACTTTGCTTGGTTGCATGTTTCAACATGAGCCTCTCATTAAGTATTGTAGAATACAGTTTATAAACTGTGCACATTAGACTAATCCCTCTATAATTTAAAGGCACCCTTGGATTGTCATTTTGGGATTTTGGTATCGGATTAATAATTGATTTAAGCCACATAGATGGTATTTTGCCGGATTCTAAACATCCTTTAAATAAATCACACAAAATATCAAATAGTTTGGGTGATTTCAGTATTTCATTTGGGATATTTTCAACCCCTGTCGCTTTTCCCAATTTAGCTTTATTAATAGTCATTTGAACTTCTTCTTCTAAATCCTCGTAGTACCCTCCATCAGAAGATCTTTAACATCTTTCTCCCACCTATTGATGACATCAGACAGCCCAGTCACTAAACTACCATCATCCCCAGCACCTCCATGGGTATTTTACAACTACGCCTTGGCCCTAGTTTATTCATTTCTGACCAAAATCTCTTCGGGTCAGACGTTTGGGTTCTCTTCAGGTTTAATACCAATCCTCTTTGATAACATCTTTTATAGAATTTATATCTTTTATCAAACCTATTCTGGCTATTCTTAAAGGTTTCTAATAGTTTCTTCCTTTATATATTATTATTTAAACACTTCAGAAACATATTTTCTGTTTTACACATAGATTGCCACAATTCTTTTAACTCTTTGTTCCAATAAGGTTTCATATTGAATGGCTTTTTTGTAACCTTATAGTTATCTCCATCTTTAATATCAGACTCTATATCTTCTTTAATCAATTTACAAAGGCTGACATACCAGTTATCTAGAGTTTCTTGTTCTCTGAAACATAATTGTATATCATTCTTCATTGTCAAAAGGGTTGATTGCTCTCTTATAAGTAAGACTTTGATCACAGGACTTTTACTTGTCATAGAGTGTTTATTTGTATTAGTATTTCTACAATATATTCTGAGTACTTCTTCCACCACAAGGCAAAGCAAGGCAGCTTTATTTGTATAGCACATTTCAGCAACAGGGCAATTCAAAGTGCTTTATATAAAAATGATGAAAAAATTAAAAACGAGAATAAAAGTTACAGTGCAGTATAAGAAATTAAACATTAAAGAGCAGTTAAAAACAGTTAAAAATATGAAAGCAGATCAAATAGGAGATTTTAGGCTACTAGTATGGGACAATGTATAAACTGTTGCTCTATACACGTAATCCACCTGCAATCCTTGCCGTTCCCAGAACGGGCCGGTCCCACCGGTCTTACTTTTTAATTTCTCTTTATATGCTTATATAGATTGTCATACAGTTTCAACACTACAACTTCAGTATAAGAAATGAACAATTATTTAAAGAAAGGCAACATGAATGAAAGTAATCCGTGGTAATAGTTTACTATGTTACTTCAACGCTACATGGTGCTGTTTTAGATAGTAAGCTCTTTAAATCCCACTGCTCAGTGACATCCACGACCCTGAGGAAAGAGTTTTTAGAAAATGACACTGAATAGAAAAACTAGCGAAATGATCATGTAAATGCTATATATGATTGTGGTGATCTGCTTTAATCTCTTTAATTCTTGATTTGTCTTTTAAATTATGTATTTTTAAACCCACTCTGTATGACATCACATGTTTATTCATTAGCCTATTTGTTTTATTTGTTTGACTTTTTACAATGAATATATAATGAAATATTCAAACCAGCCCCTATGTTTCATTATGGCTGCACCAATATTCCATCATTTGATACCCTTTGACCAGATGTTCAGCCTGTCACATCTGTAAACTCTGGGATCTCCTGTAAGAATTAAAACACGCTCTGAGTGTGTAAAGATCTTAATCACCTTATAAACCTGTCGAACTCTGAAGATGCTGTTGCAACAAACTGCTCTCAGTGATTTTAGGATTATTCGGGGTTACATTGGATTATAGTTGAGTTATATAAAGCGGCTGCACGGGATTGGTTGCCTGAACCGAGCATGCGCAGAGTGTCGCAGCTAACCACATCAGAAACCAATCCATAAGCGTGTTTACGGAATTTAAATTAAACAACAGCGAGAGTTTTCAAGGAAAGTAAAGCTTCCTGTGAAGAGTACAGGTGAGTTTGTGTGTGTTCCCACGGCTCGGTTCGGCTTGGCTCGGCTCTGTGTGTGTGTGTGTGTGTGTGTGTGTGTGTGTGTGTGTGTGTGTGTGTGTGTGTGTGTGTGTGTGTGTGTGTGTGTTTGTGTGTGTGTCTGTGTCTGCGTGTGTGTATGAGAGTGAGTGTGTGTGCTGGTCCTTGTTCCTGGCCTGTGCACTTATGGAATTAGGAGACAGAAACAAGAATGGCCGGCCCGCGGCATCTGCTGAAGCAAAAGCGGGCAGCAGAGCTCTCTCCCGCCGCCAGTTGATCCCGGGCTCCACCGGCCTCACTGGGAGCACAGCCCGCTGAGGCGAAGCACTCAACGCAACTAGGTCGCTTTTTATTGGGAACAAAATGTTCAGAATTCAAACATCCTATCCGGACATGAAGCTGCTGCTTTATACCTTTGTAAACGACCACAAAGCTGTCTATAAACTCTGTCTGAACAAGTAGAGAGAGTCTTTGTTTTGTTGATGCTGCATTTATTTGTGTTGTTTTGTCCACACCAAGACCTCAAACTTATTGAAATTATTAGTGACATTTGTAATTGTTTTTATGAAGAAAAATGTAGGCTAACATAGCCTACTTTGAGGGTTGAACGGTCAGTGATTTATTTTTTTTTTTTTTACTGTTTGCTGCTGCTGCTGCTGGAGGCTTCATCACTTGCAGTGTGCCTGTAGAACACACACACACACACACACACACACCTCCCCCAGTCCCAACTACCTTAACTTTGGAACTTTTTGTTCCCTTCTCTCTCTCTCAGCAGCTTCTTGCTGCTTCTCGCTTGTCTTGTGTTCATTTTAAACTGCCCTCTTTTTCACCCAGTTAAGTTCCATTTAAGTCAGCTTTGAATGTTTGCAATATGCATATCAAAAAGAATAAGCCACACAGTGTAGCCTGCTCACCCTGTTATCTGAACATCATGTACTGAAGTGTCTGTGTCTTTCTGACCCGCTCTGTCCATCAAAGATAACAAGAGTAAGCCCACCTTTATTTTCTCAGTTCTGTGTTAGTTCTTAGCAGAAAGTGTGAGTTGTAGTCTGGATGTTAACGACCAACAGTTCAGACCTAGTCCTGGAATCGCAATTGGACAATATAATCTCAGGAATAATAACTTGCATTAGACTGGCATACATTACAATCATGATCCTAAATCATCATGTCCCTTACTCTGAAAAGATCTGTGATATCGCTGATTTTAATGCCTCAATCCCCACATCTTTCCAGGCCTACTGGACCCCCTCCCTACACATTCAGTCAAGGTGAAACCTTCCTCTTAACATTTGATATATCTTAGAGTTGCTTAGCGAGGAAATGAGTGGGCACGACACCGTGTTGTACATGCCACATGGACACCAACCTGTTCACGCCAGTGGCTCTGTTTTGACCATATACATCTATGTCAATATTGCGGCGTTATTGTTGGGTTGACTATTGGTGAGTGATTAGTATGGATGTGATCTACACACTCGTGTGTCTCGCCTTTCGTCGTCTGTAAAAGTCAGCCATGGCGAAACATTCACATGCTATTGCACAACGCTGTTGTTACCATGTTTCCATGAAAAACATTGATGTTGCAGTCCATAATACATTTATGAGCTGGGATTTTCAGCCAAAGTTAATCTATTTAGTTTGCTAAAGATCGTACATTGTCGAGGAAAATGCCTCGTAGTGCTAGCCAATAAGGAGTCAGCCTTAGGCCCTGTCCACACGAACACAGGTATTTGGAAACTCCAGTTGCAGTGTTGTCGTGTAGCCGGTGAAACAGGAGGTTTTGGCTTGTGACGTCGGAGTGCGCACTGTTGTCTCCTTTGTTTGACGTCAGATTGTGCGCCGCTATCTCTGAGCCAACCCGGCCACATTACTCCACATTTTCATTGTGATATTTTGTGATTACATTCTGAATCTGCAACCTTCTCTGTCAGGTAAATCAGTTAGTCAGTAGTAGGGTATACAGGGGAGTTGCATATGAAGTGGTTTGGGGTCCTTCTGTAAGTCATTTTGGGGTACAATTTGGTTTTGATGAATTCTACAAGCGGCAATACCACAGGCCAAGCAATCGGCCCGTTCCAAACAGGAACATTTTCAACGGGCACTGCACTAATTACTTAAATTTTGAGTCTGAATACACAGTTGCTGATCAAATATATAACTTTTTACCTGGTCAATACAAATAGTGCTTGTGTGTTTTGAGTGTCTGAGCTCCTCTCTCTCTCTCTCTCTGGCTCGCTCAATATTTCCCACACTGGCTGTTGGCTCCGTGGAAGTTTAATCACCTTATGATTGCTATTTCAGTGTTAAAAAAAAGACCGGGAGGGGGGAGGGAGAGCCTGTATGAGGCTGAGACTGTGAACTAACATGAAACCGCACCTTGTAGTTTCTGTAATTATTATGTAAGCATTTATCAGCAATACAGTTTAAATCAGGGAAATGTGAATAAGTGTGTTGCAGGTCGATTTAGGTGTGCGCCCCTAAATTTTCTGCCTGTGCCCCTAAAATCTTCAGTTAGGGGCTACAGGGCTCCTAGATAATAAAAAGTTAGTCTGGAGCCCTGATGGTCCAGCCTCATACTAAGGTTATACCTTGTCTTGTTATTAATGTGTTGTGCAGGTTAGTAGAGCTGCAGAGAGAGCAGGCCTGATGTGTCTGGTTTATGGGTGCTTTTTGTGGAATTGTCTACTCCCTGGCCTGAGACCCGCTTTCATTAGAGCATGCATACACACACACACACACACACACACACACACACACACACACCTCCCCCAGTCCCAACTATACTACAGACTGGACTTTTTGCTAGGCCGCTGATGCTCTGTGTGTGTGTGTGTGTGTGTGTGTGTGTGTGACAGAGAGAGACATGGCGGGCTAGTGGACAGTATGATAGCATACATCACGGATGTGGTCTGTGTTGGATTTTTATTAAATAAATGGAGTGATTGTGGTCCGCATGTGTAAAATGAATGAATCACAGCTGATTGGATATCTCTGCTGCAGAGAGTAGCAGGTCAGTTGCTCTCTGTCCTGTCATCTCTCTCACACGTTCTCTAGTGAACTGTATACGCACAGTAAACAATCGATTTGATTGGATCAATGGAGTGAAGCTATTTCTGTATTAACTGGATTAGCTGTGCCCCTCAGTAAAAACAACAATGCTTTGTGAAGATTATTATTCATTCTCATTCATTTAAAGAAATTGTTAACTGGTCCAGATAGAACCGTCTGTCAGTCTGGGTATACATCCTACAAGCAGCTGGATATGAAATTACGTATCTATAATAATTACAGATTCATATAAACACGCACAGACAGATCAGTGTGCCTTTAAATGCATTTTATCAGAATACAGCATTGAAAATCTTAGAAAAATACAAATAATATTGGATAGGATAGAACAACACAATTTCACTTGTTTTTAATTTCAACAAACTGTCACTTGTTTCAAAAACAGTTCCAGTGCTGGTTCCATGGTATCAGAATTTTGAATAGTCGTCATGGAAAAATGAATTGGTCATGTGACAAGGGCTGGGAAGATTGGCAGAACAGGCAGCCAGGTGACAGTACTCTGATCTGATGGAAATCACTATATACACCCGGTGCCCTCCTTCTAGCCCGGAGAACTCGCCTCTAAAAACTCCGGCCAGAGTGGAGATTTTTGAAATCTACGTTTGCATGTAAACTGAGACAAACGGAGGTTTAGGCAGCAGAGGAGAGGAAGAGGAAAGAAAAGAGGAAGTGATTTGTTGCTGTTGTTGCTATTTTCAGATTCTACAGGTCTGGCATGCTCTTGACAGCATAGATACACGGGTTCATATAAACAAACACTTTTCTGAAAACTGACAGCTGTGCACAATGTTATTTTTGAAAACGGAGAGGTTGAAATGTCAGTTTATGAAAATAGCCGGCCACATGGAAACGTAGCAATAGTTTACATGCTGAGGAAACTGGTCCTGCAGGTAGCTCAAACTGTTTCACCAGGTGTGTGTGTGTGTGTGTGTGTGTGTGTGTGTGTGTGTGTGTGTGTGTGTGTGTGTGTATATTGTGTTTGAAATTGTGTAAGTCTACAGGTTTATGTTCCAGCTAAATTAAATTCCAATAGAAATTCCTTTCATATACTGTCGCACTCCAACCCAATATTGACGTGTTCAGCGCTCTCAAGCGAGTGTCTGAACAAGAAAGTCGAGCAAGACACAGAGTGAAGGTTTGAATTCCAGCCTGTGTTCATGTATAAGCTTGTGTTAGCAGACAGCTGCTGAAGCCTTGTGAATGAGCATGTGTGTGTGCAGGAGCTCCTGTTTGACCCCCGCCCCCCAGCTCCACCCTGCAGGCCCTGAAGCTAAAGATATCAGCTGTTTGCTTCCTACTGCAACCTCCTGCTAGTTTTACATAACCCTCCATTACTCAGCAGTAATGGATGCAAAGTCTGTGTGGGGGGTGGAGAGGAAGTGTAGCTGGTTCCGTGTTTGCCCTTTTATATTATTGAGTGTAGCATGAGTAGTGGGACGTTAGAGGTGTTTTATTGGAATCAAAAAGCCAGACAGCTGGTAATCTGAACTAATTAAAATGGTAATTGTACTATTTATATAGCGCCTTTCTACTGTACTGGACAAATCACTTTACAATGTGCAATTTAGCTATGTACAACTATCCCTTCATTCTCACACACACACACACACACACACACACATTCATGCACCACATGGCGGAGCGTCCATGCAAGGAGTCCTTGGAGTGTCTGGCTCATGGACAGGAGGAGCTGGGGATCGAACCGCCAGCCTTTCTTATCTCCATATACCTAAACCCTACTCAAAGTATTTTTTTCACAAAAAAACTATTCAACAACTTGTTCATGCAGATTTTAGGATAGGTTGGTTATGAAAGTCATAGTTTGACATATTAGCCATGTTAGCTTCAGGTGCTCATCAATCCAAACAGTTCTGCCTGTGTACTAGTAATTATAATTAAAGTAAGAATAAACTAAAGCTCGTCACTTATAAAGCTAACTTTATAAAGTAACTTTCACAGCATATTAGTCTCAACAGGGATCACTAAGGATTAACTGGGATTTGTTGTGGCCGGTGGATTGGATCAGGTTACGCCGGTTAAGTTTAAGTCTATAACCCTGCATAGACACTCTGAGGTGACGTGAACAGCCTGTTTGGCTGTTTGGTGTAGAGACGTGCTGGGACTGGGAGAGCTGTGGTTTGATTTGCACTGGGTATTTCTGAGGAGATCTATGTCGGTGATGGTTTGTTAGTTTGGCCTTTTTGCATCATTTTACTCTAAAAGTAAGGAACAAAGTGTGACATTTCTGAAATGATAAGAAAAAGAACTAATGAGTGGGGAATTAATAATAGTTTATCATTTACCAATAAGCCTAGTGGTTCGATCACTCGTTTCTAGAAAAGGGCTGCAGATAATCAATTAGTAAATGATTACTTAACCATTACTAAAGCCATTAGTTACAATTTCTAACAGCACTTTATAAAGGGAGCCTTATATTAGAGAGTGGTACCCTCTTATTGGCTGACGTGTGGGAAACCAATTGGATTACGTCCAGGTGTGATTCTCTTCTCTCTTTGCATGCAGGAGTGGCTAAAAACAACTCTACTAGCTTTACAAAATAGACCACAGCAGCCGTTTTCTACCTTACACTACACACAAGTTATTTCACTACAGATCTAGTTGCATCTTGCTTGTGTCAGCATTAGAAACACCCAAACATCGTCCCATTTCCAGGCTGAATATGTCAGAAGGTCTGCCTTAGCACTGGCAGGTCTGTGCAATTGCATCCAGAGGCATTTTACTCTGCACCCCTTAGGAAATGAAGAGAGGTTACAGACTAATACGCATTAGTGAACAGGCTTCATTCAATCTGTATTTGACTCCAAGTGATATACTATAAAAAGGAAGAATTTCATTGTCAGTGCTTGAATAATGTTTGAGAGATGAGAACTTTTATGTGCCAACAGTAATGGCTGATTTTTGTTGTACCTGCTGTCTGTCTACCGTGTGTTGTGTAGGGATGAAGTTCCCTGTGGATCTCCTGGCTGATGTTAGCCACACAGAACTGGAGCGGCTGGCCCACAACTACATGAACAACCTTCTTTACAGCAACCCAGATGCTCCTGAACACCTTACCCTCCCTGATTCCACCCAGGTAAACCCTCCTGACTGGACCAGTGTGTGTCCGCTCAATAAGGGCCATAACAGCACTGATGATGATGATGACTATGTGCTTCTGTCTGTCCTCAGGTCACCATCAACATTTGCAGTGTCGGCTTTGTCCCTCTGTATGGATCCAGTGATAAGCAGAAGGTCCTGGCCCTCTTCTCTCCCACTGAGCCGTTAACTGCTGTGGCTCTGTACCTGCTGGACCAGTGGTGGCCCGTGGACGACATCCTCAAGACAGGAGACCCTGCTCGGGATGGAGCGGTGGAGGTACGAGGACGTCAAACCCACTCATTAATCAGGGTTTCTGCAGGTCAAATTTAAGACTTTTTAAGACCTTTATGAATGAAATGTAAGACCTATATCACGATATGCAGAGTCACAAAAGTACTAGTTAATGAACTTATTAAAATTGAATAAAAGCGACACAGAGAAATAATAATCTGTAAATATACAGCAAACTAAATTAGGAAGAGCAAAAGAAAGAACTAAACACCACAGAATAAAAAATTTAAACATTTCAGTGAGCATTAGAGGCGTCACATGGACGTAGGGAAATTGAGACCTGTTTAAATTAATTTAAGACCTAGAACATAATACTTTATTTTTTTACTCCTGCACTAGTCTCACATGGCCAGCTCGGGACAGTCTAAAACGCTTAACGTGAAAAAGCTTACCGTGGTTTAATCTAAACAAAGATCAATCATCACCACATTTCTCATGGCCATATCTTGTCATGAACACTTAAGCTTGTCAAAAAAACTAAACCGAAATCCAACAATTATAGAAGTTATCTCGCATTAACGTTTTCTGCTTCATTAGAGCCTATGTAAGGAAAAAGCTTAACATGGTTTAAGGTACCTAAACAACAATCAGACATCACCAAATTTCTCTCTCATATTGCTCCTCATAACCACTGAAAACTGTCAAAACATCTAACCCAAAGCCCTATTTTTAAGGACGTTATCTGACATTAAGTGTTTCTGCTGCAGGGCAGCGGAGCGGCTGGGGGTTGACTCTCCACAGTTCTCATATGCTTTATAAGTCCTAATGTGAAAAAGCTTAAAGTGGTTTAATCTACCTAAACAGCGATCAATTATCACCAAAATTCTCTCTCATATTGCTCCTCATAATCACTGAAAACTGTCAAAAAATCTAACCCAAAGTCCAATTATTATGGACGTTATCTGACATTAAGCGTTTCTGCTTCATTAAGGGATATTGTAAGGAAAAAGCTTAATGTAGTTTAATGTACCTAAACAGCGATCAATTATCACCAAAATTCTCTCTCATATTGCTCCTCATAACCACTGAAAGCTGTCAAAAAATTAGATCTGGCTACACCACAGATGCATTCTGGGATAGGAGAAAAAAACCGCTCTGGGTTGTATTTCTTTAAACCAATCACAGTCGTCTTGGATGTTTCTAAGCTCCAGACACAGCGACGGCGGCTCTGCTGAATAGTCTCAGGAAGGAACTTGTTTTGGTGGAACCTTTACACCCCGCTAAAGAAAACTCCATATCCAATATTACATGAAAGTTAACTGTTGCCACAATCCAGTAACGTGAGCTATTTAAATCAGCTGATACATGGTTAAACCTCATTGGCTCTTATCAGTGTATCTCTATGTGTACTTCATCCACAGCAGTCCCACCAATCGGTCCCAAAACCTCCCAGTTAGAGAGGAAGTGCCCTAAACAAATTCTTTATAAATCTTTACAATCATTCCAACCAATTAGGTCTGCCTTGTTGCACCGTCCACATCTTCTTTAAAACTTAATATTTTCAGGGTTTAGCTCGCTAGCTCGAAGGCTGTTGTTGTTTCCCAAAGAGAACGGAGTTTGAGAACGGCAACATACAGAGAGAGGAAGGAGAGGGACATCCGGTTCGCCGGACGTGAGACAATTATCCTGAAAATGTACTTCCGTTGATCCAGACTACTTGTGCAGCATTGATGACCCTCCCCTTCCACCATCTATTTTAGAGCTTAGTTCAGTTCCACACGCTATAGGTTCAATATGTGGTTGGCCAAATGTGTCGCAGTAACAGAAGAGGATGCTGTGTTTTACACGGGAGAAAGAATGTGAAATATAAATAGCAAAAACAAAAAGTATAGTTTAAAGCTGTGTTGACAAGTGATGAAGATGCAACTCATTAACATTTTTGAAGGGTATTCTCAATGTGCTGATGACCCCCCCGCCCCCATTGTGTGAAAATGCAACTTTTATTGAAGTGTGCAGATCTTTAAGAATAGGTATCAATTTTTGAAAGTCTGTCTTACAGTTTTTCTCAATCGGTTTGGCACAACCTTCGAATGACTATTAAACTTTGTCAAACTATATGACTATCTACAGTATATGAACATTAGGTCAGTTGTTCACATGGCTATAGTCATTGTCATTGCTTTGGCACAGAATGCATTGAGTAAGCCTAGTCTCAAATGCGGTTATACACATCTTCATTGTGTAAATCCATGCATGCAAAATAGAGCAACCAACAATCACAATAACCTGTCACACACACACACACACACACACACACACACACACACACACACATATATATATATACATATTAGATACATAATAGGTATGTGGTATTGTTGTAAAAGTTGTCAGATGAATAGATGTAGGCTTTATGGGGAACAATACAATTTCCTCACAATTGCAGCATATTTTGTTTTTTTCTTGCACATTTTGTGGAGTATTTTTTGATAATTTTGCTACAGATGGAAGAAAGTGGATGTTGTCCCCCAGCTGGGATCTCTGTGTGAACAGGAGGCATGATTACAGAGTAGTAACTCTTACATGTGATTGTATTAAACCGTAATCCATCCTTTTATACTCATGAGCACAAAATGGGAATCTTTAATGTGTGTTGTTGATAACAGAGGGCACTTCTGTGTGTTTCAGTGCTAAATGAAAGATCTTGTTATAAATCAAGCAGAAACATTGTTTGAACAAACCCATTCAAACATGTGGCAGGGTGCCATTATATGAAGAATATCATGTTTTTCTGTGTGTGTGTGTGTGTGTGTGTGTGTGTGTGTGTCCCTCAGGTGGAGACAGTAGGAGAGAGAATAGTTCTGTACATCCTTAACCGTGTGGTCTATAGAGCCAGAGAGATGAGCTCTGAAGAGCTCCCCTTCCTCTGCCATGGAGAAAAAGATCACGCCAAAATCCTCTGGAGTAACGGAGAGGCTGTGGGCTTCTACTCAGTCAAACCCTCAGGTAATAGTTTATTTATGTGATTTGTAAAACCTGGTTTAGCCCTTGTGTGAGAACTGATATTGGTCTATTCCTTTCTTACATGATGTGCTTTGTGTTTCCCTTGTAGGGAGCTTTTCTAATTCATTTGCCACCAGAAGCTATCAGCTCCCTGTGATGGACTCCATCTTTGTGAGGAGATGTCAGCGTGGGAAAGGCTTTGGCCTGCAGATGCTGGAGGACTTTGTGCTCACTTTCAAAGAGGACTGTCTGGGGTTGAGGTACCCCCTCACAAAACCCATGTATAAAGGTAGAAGAGTGTACCCTGCAGCAAGAACACCTTATCCATATGAACCTATGGTATGTAAACAGGATATTACTTACTCTCCTGTTTGTTCCCAGTGTGTGAGAAGTACCTGAGGCAGTTCCCAGGAGACACAGACCTGCTGTGGGAGGTGGAGAGCGTTGGTGGGCCCAACCAGAGGACCAACATGGCCAGCAAGATCCAGGCCATGGATCACAGTGGTACAAACAGACAGAGACTGCACTGTCTGACAGCATATCCCAAAAGATTTGACAGCACAAAGATAGTATCAGTTGACAATTGGTTGTTTTAGTGTACTCATCTAAGCATTGTGCCTGTCTTCCTGTGTCCCTCAGCAGTGTCCAGGAGTCTGTCCTTCACAGAGGAATCACTTGTGATTACTGAGATGACTGAGAAGGATGTGGTCATCACCACTCAAATAAAAGATGCTGAATCCATGGAATGCACAGTTGAAATTGTGGTACATTATTATTATTATTATTATTATTATTATTATTATTATTACTTCTTCAAAGTTGAGAAACAAAGAATTTTGTGAAAATGGTCCCTGTGGTTTTGCTTTGCAGGAGGAAGTGACAGTCCTGAGCGCTACCAAAGGTGAGTGTGCCGTCTTCGGTATTGCTCTATACACTGACAGCCAGCTAAACTCTCTCCTAACATCAAGACTCTGAAGACAGTCGTTCCCACGTCCACAGGTTTATTGATATTGCAAGGAAAGTGTGAAACTGTAACATACAAAGACAGACTAATCAATTTTATTCTAGCTTTTAACATACAATATAGCCTATGTTCAGAATGTAATTTCATCAATTCAGATATTTCCTAACTATTAAACTGATAGTGATTATGCTGTACAAAGACAATTTTTGACATGTAAACATTATTATGTTCATTCATACTAGTGTAGCCCGTACTGTGACTTATAGTTGCCTAGCAACCATGCAACGTTAGTCACAGCACCAACGCCAGTGATCACGGACATTTCTAATATAAACTTAACACAAAATAACACTGACATCAAACTAATGATCTATGAACCTATGTAATTATTTAAAAAAAACAGTGAATGAATACATACCAACGATGCTACTCTAGGCATAAATGTAGGCGAATGTAACTGTAGTTGGCTAGCTACACTTACAACCATAAATCACTGAACCGTTTGTTTGTAGCGTTCGTTTCCTTCCTAACTACGGCTCACGCGACAGAGCGGTTACCAGCTGAGAGTCTTAAAGTGACACATCGTAAATAGAGAACTCATTAAGACTTGAGGCAAATTAACTTCTTACTTTTAACAGCTTATTTATAATAAAACAGTGAGCACTTCATTATTTTACACCTACGTTGTAAACTTTCCCTTCGATTGAATATTAATGTAACAATGCACTTTGTGACATTGTAGCAGGTTCAGAGGCTGAAGTTCCACTCACAGCCCGGGGCCGGAGCAGTGGCTCAAAACGAAGGAAGACTGCAGAGGAAAAGGTTATCAGGTCTGTATGACTTCAACTATGTCACTCCTGAAAACAGCATGAATGCATTTATATCAGGAAGTTGAGAATTTCCATTTTAGATGCTTGGAGTATGACCTCTGCATTCAGATAGCGTGAGATCTGTAGGCCATCATGGTCCACTGTGACTCTTCCTCAGATGGTTCAAAGTAGAAGGAAGTTATTGTTTTTGAAAAGATTATTTTTCTGCTGCGCAATCACATTTTCAGGGGCTTGGGATGCTTGAAAACTGACAAAACTTGACACATTAGTCAGACCTGGGTTGGGGCAAGGCCAGCGGGCTCTATAGCGCCCCCCTAACGCACGTCAGGGTTTGAATAAAGTTTCTATGATGTTAACAAATTTGGTGGGAGCATTGCTCTCATCTTGAGGAACATATATCATTTTTTCTGTCTGACAGGATATCAGCCATCTTGGAGTTTGCGCGTTAATTTTCATTAAATGGTGTGTTGTCACACCATCAGATCCTTCCACTATGTAAAGCTTGAAATGAACACCTGATATCTAACATATTTCAGAATCGAGGACATTGAAGCAGAAACCCCCAGAAAGGAGCAGGAGAATGTCTCTGAGTCGATGCAGACTAAGGTGTGTATATGCAAACTGGTTTGTCTACATGACCAGGACAGCAACGTGTTCATGATTCACTTCACTGTGTTCATTTTCAGGCTGTCAGTGTGGCTCCTGAAGAACAGGGACAGGATGTAGTTGACACTGCAGCCACCATGTCGGAACAACCAGACGCTAACCTGAAGCCGCAAGACCTTGAAACAGCTGATGTGACATCAGCAGCTATGACTGAGGAGGCACCAGTGGAAGCCAACGCCCCCCAGGATCTGAACAACACCGCCCGGGAATCACAGATCACAGTTGAGAATGTGGCATCAGAAATGGAGGAAGAGTGTCAGGAGGAAGACACTGCAGCGCCAGTAGTCTCTGAAGAAGTGTTGGAGTTACACACAGAAGCAAAAACTCTGGATAAAGTGGGGGAGGAAACTCAGATCACTGATGAAAAGTGGGAAGAAAGAGTTCCACAACACGAGGTAAGTCTGTCACCACGTGAAACATCAGAGAATGGCGAAGCAGGAAGAACAGGAGAAACAACTGTACAGAGTAAAACCCGCAGACCGAGATATACACACCACAGCAAGCCGGAGGAGGGGGTGAAGGAGGAAACTGCAGACCAGGATGGAGGGATAAGTTTGAGAAGAAGAACTGTCATGAACACGCCCACACCCAAACGCAAATACACCAGACGCTGCCAGAAAGTCTATGAAGACTCAGAGAAAGAGGTGGCAGAGGAGAATGACGTTTCGGCTGAAGGAGCAGAGGAGTTAGCTGAAACTGGAGAAGGAGTAAAAGAGGATGCAGTTGAGCTGGAGGAATTAAGAGAAGAAAAGCAACAGCTGGAAGATGAACAACAACTGACAAATGAAGAGAAGACGGAGAAACAACCAGAGGCGAAGGTGAAGGGGACTGCACTGAGAGAGGAAGAGGAGGGTGAACACGTAGAGCATGGATCTGAGAGAGAAAAAGAAGCTGACCTGGGAGCAGGAGCTTCTGCTGGGGGAGAGCAAGCACATGAACAGGTGGAGGAACAAGAGGAGGTCGCTGACAGGCCAGAAGAAGAGATATCCACTGAGGAACTAAGTGCTGTGGAAGAAGAGACAATTCCAAAGGCAGAGGAAGCAGCAGGGGACGTTATAGCTTCAACTGAAGGGAACGAGGAAGAGAGCAAGGACGAGACGGAGCCTGTCTCTGTGATGGAAGCAGCAGAGGAGGGAGAGGCTGTCAGTGTCTCTGCTGCTGCAGATGACGACACTTCTGCTGCTACAGAAACGACAGACACTGCTGATGTAGAAACAGCTGTCAGAGACACTGCTGCTACAGAAACAGCTGTCAGAGACACTGCTGATGTAGAAACAGCTGTCAGAGACACTGCTGCTACAGAAACAGCTGTCGGAGACACTGCTGCTACAGAAACAGCTGTCAGAGACACTGCTGATGTAGAAACAGCTGTCAGAGACACTGTTGATGTAGAAACAGCTGTCAGAGACACTGTTGATGTAGAAACAGCTGTCGGAGACACTGCTGCTACAGAAACAGCTGTCAGAGACACTGCTGATGTAGAAACAGCTGTCAGAGACACTGCTGATGTAGAAACAGCTGTCAGAGACACTGCTGCTACAGAAACAGCTGTCAGAGACACTGCTGCTACAGAAACAGCTGTCAGAGACACTGCTGCTACAGAAACAGCTGTCAGAGACACTGCTGCTACAGAAACAGCTGTCAGAGACACTGCTGCTACAGAAACAGCTGTCAGAGACACTGCTGATGTAGAAACAGCTGTCGGAGACACTGCTGCTGCTACAGAAACAGCTGTCGGAGACACTGCTGCTGCTACAGAAACAGCTGTCAGACAGGCTGAAGAGCCTCAGGAAAAGGAATCTGGCCCTGAAATCTCCAAGCTCCAGAAAGCCACGGTCATCCTAGTGGACATCAAAACAAGCTGCCATCATCTCAGTGTGAAGAAGGCAGACGAAACAGCTGCTGACGGACAGAGTGGTGCTGCAGAAAAGCAACAGAAAGAGGAGGATGGAGGGAAGCAGGAAGACATTAAAGACACATGTGTAGAGGTGAGTGCAGAGGCCCAGACTGCCGAGAAGGAACAGCTTCAAGAAGACAATTCTGAAAAAGAAGAATCTGTGGAGGAGGAAAAAAGTGAAGCAGAGGAAGCACTGGTTCCTGAAATAAGAGACGACACAGGTGAGGGTGTTAGTGAAGAAGCAGCAAGAGGCACTGATGAGGTGGAGGCTGTGGCAATCAGAGTGGAGGAGAAGCAGTCTGCAGATGGAGAGCCAGAGAACGCTGACCAGAGTCCCCCAGCAGCCGAAGTGGACGAGGCGGACAAGGCGATGAGCTTGGAGGAGGAGGACGCTCCAGTTGTTGAAACCAGAGCTCTGAGACGTAGAACAAAAACTAGCACAGCCACAACAAGAAGCAGAAAGCAAGTGGATGCACATGAAGCAGAAGAAGAACCGGCAGTGACTGCAAGAACACTGAGAGGTGGGAGGACGTCTGCATCTCACACACCTAAAGGCAAATCCAGGAGAGGCCGCAAACACATCCAGGAGGAAGAGCGAAAGGGAGAAGAGGAAACGGGAGCAGAGGAGGAAGAGGCAGCAAAGGAAGCAGCCAAAGAAAAGAGAGCTATAGAGGGAGAGGAAAGGGTTGAGGAAGAGGGAGAGGAAAAGGTTGAGGAAGAGGGAGAGGAAAAGGTTGAAGAAAAGGGAGAGGGAAAGGTTGAGGGAGAGGAAACGGTTGAGGAAGAGGCAGAGGAAAAGGTGGAGGGAGAGGAAAAGGTTGAGGAAGAGGAAAAGGAAAAGTTTGAGGAAGAGGGAAAGGGAAATGTTGAGGGAGAGGAAAGGGTTGAGGAAGAGGGAGAGGGAAAGGTTGAGGGAGAGGAAAAGGTTGAGGAAGCTGCCTCTGAGAAAGAGGAAAGTGTAGAGCCAGAAATCGATGTGGAGGAAGGCAAAGCTGTGGCAGAGCGAGGAAGAGATGCAGCAGAAGATCCGTCAGAAGGCGTATCCAGAGATGCAGATAAAGAGGAAGAGGCCTTAGGGGAAGAGTGTGGTGAGAGGAAAGCAGCCATGGGGGGTGAGGAGGGGGAACTGGCACCAGCCACTGTGATTAGATCTCTGAGGAGTGGTGGGGAGACGTCCAAAGCTCCAAAAAGCAGGTCCAGACGAAGCAAGAAGCAGCCAGACGAAGAGGAAGAGGAGGAGGGGCAGAGACAACTCCAGAACCAGGAAGAGGAACCAAAGGAATCAGCTGAGGAAGCAGAGGAAGAGGAAGAAACTGGGCTGGGGTTAATCGAAGACTCCCCGACAGAAGTGGAGGAAGCTGTCACAGCAGAAACAGGAGAGTCGTCAGAAGGAACTGTGCCTGTGACTGAAGAGGAAGCTGCAGAGGATTCAGTACAAGAAGGAGACACTGACACTTCATTACCCAAACCCAGCGCGGACTCAGCTGTACTGCCACCGAGTGGAGAAGAGGAGCAACGGTCAGCCCAGCTCTCTGTGAGCCATACTGACGTCCAGGAAGAAGCTGCAGCTGCAGAGGAGGCTCTTCCTGCTGAGGCAGAGGAGGAGAAGAGAGAGGAAGCAGCTATTGCAGAGGAGGAAGTTCCTGAGGGGACAGAAAACCCTGAGCTGGAGAAAGTGACAGGGGAAGAAGATAAAGTGGAAGCAGTCCCAACAGCAGACCCAGGGGAGGGCAGAGCTAATGAAGAGGATGCTGAAGGTGTTAACGATGAGGAGCAGGAAGCTACAGTCCCAGAAACCAGAGCACGCAGGAAGCAGGCAGGCCAAGCCACGCCCAGAAGCAGACTAACAAGAAGCAGACAGGAGAATGCTGAGGTAGGAAAGGAGGCGGCTTCAGAAAGTCAGAAAGAAGAACCGTCAGTTCAAGTCCGGGTACTGAGGAGGGGGAGGAAGCTTATCCCTGTAACGCAAAGACGTACAACAAAAAGAACCCACCCAGAAGAAGAGGAAGAGGAAGAGGGAGTGCAGGAAGAGGAGGGAGGAGATGAATCTGCAGCAGGTGAGGTGAGAAAGGCAGAGGAAGAAGAGGAACAGCAGCAGATTGTTGATCAGGAGAAGGCAAAGAGACTTGATGAAAGGGATGCAACTGAACCAGTAGAAACGATGGACGCAGAAATGAGCGAAGACAAAGAGGAGACTGTGGCAGAGGAAGCTGTCTTACAACAAGATGCCTCAGAGCAGGGACAGGCCCACAGGGCTGGGACAGCTGCAGATGTGGACACAGATGTTGGACAGCCTGCTGATGAGGGGAAGAGCTCGGGTGTTCAAGAGGAAGTAGTCCCAACACAAGAGACAGTGGAGGGGGAACAGTCAACCTCTGCAGTGACGGGAAGTCCCCGAGAGACCCTGGAAACAGCAGAGGACGGCGAGGCAAAAGGTGTGTCTGAGGAGGAGGAAGCACCCATTACTGAAAGAGCCACAACTAGAGGCAAAACCACCAACAGACAAGAGGAAGAGGCAGCTGGAGAGAAAAGCACAGAAGACAATGAACCAGCGGCAGGAACAAGAGTTCTGAGGAAGGGAAAAAGGTCTGCTGCTGCCACACCTCGGGGTAAACCCAAAAGAGTCCGCACACAGCCTCAGACAAAGCAAGAGGAAGAGGAAGAAGCTGCTTCTGCTGAAGAGACACAAGCAGAGGAAACCAAAGCTGATGAGAAGGAAGACAACAGTGATGAAAAGACTGAAGAAAAAGATGGGGATGAAGCTGCAGCAGAGCAGGAAGAAGAAGCTACACAGCCAGAGGTTGAGATGGAAAAAGAAGAAGCTGTGGCAGAGAAAGAGGACTGGTCTACTGTTCCTGAGCCATGTGAAGATGGACAGGAGAGACTTCCGTTGGGGAAAAGAGCTGAAGAGACACCACATACAGACGAAGGGAAAGGTTACTGACCAGGAAGAAGCAGCAAGTGTTGAAACAGCAGTCCTGAGAAGCGGTAAAAAAGACAGGGAGAGCCACAACCAGAAGCAAAACCACAAAAAGGCAAGAGGAAGAGGCAGCTGGAGAGAAAAGCATGGAAGACGATGAACCAGTGGTAGAAAGAAGAGTTCTGAGGAAGGGAAAAAGGTCTGCTGCTGCCACACCTCGGGGTAAATCCAAAAGAGTCCGCACACAGCCTCAGACAAAGGAAGAGGAAGAAGCTGCTCCTGCTGAAGAGACACAAGCAGAGGAAACCAAAGCTGATGAGAAGGAAGACAACAGTGATGAAAAGACTGAAGAAAAAGATGGGGATGAAGCTGCAGCAGAGGAGAAAGAAGACGAAGAAGAGGCAGGGCAGGAACCACCGGAGGAGAACGGGCAGGATGCAGAGGAAGAAGGAAAGAGTATGGAAATGGACAAAGACAAAGAAGTGCAAGAGGAAGAGTCTGCTGTAGGAGATGCAGGGCAGATGAAGGAAGTAGTGCCTGAAGAGGACAACAGTGTGGAAGAGAGTTCATCCTCTGAGGTAGAAGAGACAAAGTCAGCCGAGGAAGAGGAAACCACCGTCACAGAAGGATCCACTGAAGGTGACAGTGGTGACAGTGGCGTCGCTGGAGAACAGGCTCTATCTGTGGCGGCAGAGGAAGAAGCTCCGGCTGTAACAACCAGAGCGCTGCGGAGCAAAACAAAAACTTCAGCCGCCACTCTAGCACGGAGATCCAGGAGAGGAGCAGTGCAGACGCAGCAGCAGGAAGAGGAAGATCCTGAGGAAGAAGAAGTGCACCAATCGACTGGTGACTCACCTCGAAGATCGGTGCGAAAAAAGCCCAGAGTGGATTACAGAGAAAACGATGAGGAGGGAGAGCGAGGCGAGACGGAGGCCACAGCTGCCCAGCAGGAAGAGGATGAAGAGGACAGAGAGGACGAGAAAGCGAAACGTTCAGCAGAGCAGCCGGCAGAGAAGCTGGACAATCTGAGTTTAGTGTTAGACACAGATGAGGAGGGGGAGACAGCAGGCTTGAGTCCAGAGGCTGAAGAAGAGGAGCAGAATATGTCAGAGGAAGAGGCGGAGCCTGTAATGATTGGAAAGAGAGTTTTAAGAGGGAGGTCAGTTCCTTCAGTGATAATCACCCCCCAGGCTAAATCCACACGCCGCAGTGCTAGAGTTCAGAAAGTTGAGGAGGAAGAAGAGAAGAGCCCACGCTCCGCTCAGAACACAAGAGCTGAAGGAACACCAGCTCGCAGATCTCAGCGTCGCAGCAGAGTTTAGGATGTTCTGAATGCTACGATCAACATCCACACAAAATACATGTAGTAGTGTGCAGTCACAGAACTGGGAAATGCAAAAGAAACAACACATGCTCATAGTCAATGTTTAATGCGAGCTTCAGTAGTAAGCTCACAGCGTACACTCAAACACCTGTGTGTTCTCCATGTGGACTTAAAGGCCCAAGTGTGTAGCTGTTCATTATCAAAATCTGTGTTGCCCGTTCACAAACTTGTTCTTTTTCATGAATATTTACCGCCACCATCAATTCCAAGTATTCCTTTTGGCTTGAAATTTTACATTTGCGTTTGCATGAACTGGGGTAGACGCTCCATATTCATGCTCCATCTTGAAATACGTTAGCCGGTAAGGGACATACAGGACATACTGCTCCACCTTTCGCGTTGTCGTTGTCACATGATAAACTCACAGGTGCTGCTAATGCTGCTAACGGGTATCGTAGCTTCCCGGCCGCGGCAAGTTTGAAGAAGGAAACATGGAGGACCACACGTATTCAAAATCCAAATTTCAGGAACAGGAGTCTTCTTCTTCTTCACCCAGAAAAATAAAAAGGAGATTGAAAAGAGCAAGAGACCGTCTTTTTTCAGTTCAAAACTGCAGCTTTAAACTTTGTCCTGTGGACACTGTGTCTCGCTGCTGTTTTCACCAGCATGTGTCATTTTTCTACAAACACAAACCTGTCATCAATCACGTGAAAGACTCCATAACAGATTCTCCATATGTGGCTGTAAAGACCTCCGAACCTAACAGGTTGTGTTATTTGACCCTCCGAACAGTAAGGCGTGTTCACACTGAGTTTACAGCTGCACACTGAAGGTCTGCAGGTCCATATTTATTAGTCAGAATTTTTTTAAACAGTTTTTGCCTTTCCCAGTTTTGAGGTTGATCAGAAAGAGACTGCACACTAACACATGAACACACTCGAGTGGGACCCCTCTTAAAAAGCCATAATTTGCATTTTAACTGAGAATTCTGACAAGTGGGGAATTCATATTTTTACTGTACATATTTTTTTTTATATTTCATTAAAAATGTGAATGTCCAGTTTGCATTGTGTAATGTGATAAATCTCTCAACTATGGGTTTTGGTAATTTTTTACTCAGCTGGCAACAATGTTTTTTTTAAATGTGTGAAATGCTCCAACAGTTCATTTTCATAGGGTGTTTGTGTTTTATGAATCTGTGTACTTTGATTAAAAACATATTCGCAAAAACTGTTCTTGCATAGCAACTGTCAGCAGAACTCAGGTCTTAACTCATATTAGCATGTTCTCTTTTTTAATATACATTTCACGCCTAGATATTTGCACATGGAGACCCATGTGATATGTAATGGCCTCACATGTTCCTAACCCTTTAACTAACTCTGTGAACCTGAGCATTAGATGCTGTTGGGGGTTATGTAGTTATTGTCGTCAGCCACATTTAATAATATGATATGATTTAGTCAGCAGCATACATTGTGTCAGTTTGCGTGTTGATTTTGTTGTTTGTGTCATTTTGAAGCTAACATGTATTACTGAGCTGTGTGATGTGAAATGTATTTGTGCTTATTAGCACATCGAAGTCCTTTAGGTCATTAACCCTCACTTCTTGTGTGTGGACTAAACTTTCTCTGTCGACTTATTTTTTTAATGAGCTGAAATTAAACCAAATAAAGATTTCTGAAAGGACTATTTCAGCTCTTGTGTACTTATTGGGCATAAAGTGAGTTTTACTGGATTTCATTTACACACACACACACACACACACACACAAAGAGCAATTGATCCTTTCACAGATGTAATGATGGCTTTCAGTAGTGCACTCTGGATAATGTCTGCATATTTAGACTTTGGATGCCATTGCTTCTCTTGTCATATTCTTAGTCTGGCTCTTCAGAAATATATATTTCACTTCTCGTAAACTTTTGTCTGTAATTAGAAATTGAACTGAAGGACTAACACATCAATAGGTGGATAAGTAGTAGTAGTAGTACTAAATGACTGGTGAGACAAATCTTTTCAAAATATTGATTTAGGCTGCCGCCAGTGCTGGATAGACAGATAAAACATCACTTACTTATTATTCATTTTCCATTTTCATTAATAGTGAGAATAAATGGACATAGAAGTATGTTGATGCTTTGGCAACGTTATTGAAACAGTTATGCCTATAACGCATGTTGAATTGAAATCTATATATATCTATCGTTCTTTCTTTCTTTCTATGTATATATATATATATACACACATACAGTTGTCCATCCATCCATCCATCCATCTTCATCCGCTTATCCGGGGTCGGGTCACATACAGTTGTGTTCTAAATAATAGCAGTCCAACATCACTAACCTCATAAATCTAAGCTTTTGGTAGAAGTGATATTTCTACATGGCCAATCATTTCCTAGTAAGTGTTAGTCATAGAGTCCTAGAAAACCAACAGAGCCAACAGTCATGACATGCATGTTGCTCATTCTGTGTAATTGAGAGGGGCATGTTCAAAATAATAGCAGTGTTGTGTTCAGTTAGAGGTGATTGATTCTCTGAGGAAACAGGTGTCAGTTATGGCCCAAATTTAAGGAAGGAAGCAAATGTTGTGCATGCTGGTTATAGTGCATTTCACACTGAAATACTCAGCAAAATGGGTCGTTCCAGACATTGCTCTGAGGAACAGCGGACGTTGATTAAAAAGTTGATTGGAGAGGGGAAACATATAAAGAAGTGGAGAAAATGGTCAGCTCCAGGAAAATCAAAGAAGACTTACAGTTACCTGTGAGTACTGTTAGGATCAGAAGAAGGCTATGTGAAGCTAAGCTATCAGCTAGAAGCCCCCGCAAAGTCCCATTGCTGAAAAAAAGACATGTACTGAATGGGTTGAAATGTGCCAAAGGACACACTGACTGGCCAAAGGAGAAATGGAGCAGCATTCAGTGGACTGATGAGAGCAGAATGGTTCTTTTTGGGTCTAGGGGCCACAGACAGTTTGTCCGACGACCCCCATGCACTGAACTCAAGCCCCAGTACTGTGAAGACAGTAAAGCATGGTGGTGCAAACATCATGTTATGGGATGTTTCTCATACTGTGGTGTTGGGCCTGTTTATCGCATACCAGGGATCATGTATCAGTTTCAATACATCAAAATACTTGAAGAGGTCATGTTGCCTTATGCTGAAGAGGAAATGCCTTTGAAATGGGTCTTTGAACAAGACAATGACCCAAAACACACCAGTAAGAGAGCAAAGTCTTGGTTCCAGATGAACAAGATTGATGTTATGGAGTGGCCAGTCCAATCCCCAGACCTCAATCCCATAGAAAACTTGTGGGGTGACATCAGAAATGCTGTTTCTGAGGCTAACCCAGTAATGCAGAGGAATGTAGTTCAATGGTCCTGGGCTGGAATACCTGTTCACAGGTGACTCCATACAACACAGATGTGAAGCAGTTCTCAGAAATAATGGTTATGCAACTAATTATTAGTGCAGTGATTCAAAGTGAAGCCAACCCTTGAGACATGTTTCAGTTCATACAGTAAATGTTTGAGTTTGTAAAGAAAAATGCAAATACTGCTATTTTTTAGAACAGCCTAATATTCCTTTTTTCTTCACTTTCTGTAAAGATAGAACACAAACCTGATCACTTCTGGTCATGTTCTGATTTGGAGATGAATGTTCAGTGTTCCCAATGCATTGATATTATGGAATTAAAAGCTATTCTAAGGATTTTGAGCATTATTCACTTTTTTAAACACACTGCTATTATTCTGAACACAACTGTGTGTGTGTGTGTGTGTGTGTTTGTGTATATATATAAAAAATAACCATTCCATATTGAGGTTTGACCCTGAGCCGTTCTAGCCCCATTGGACTGTAAAATGAAGGAGGGAGATGAGAATGTTCTGCCTGGATTATTATTTGGAACATTTACTTGTAAAAATCTTCTTCCTGCCAACCCTGGCTACCGAAATCTGGCTCCACTGATATGTCTGCTCTTCTCTCTGATGCTCTGAAACACAAACACCGCTGCACGTGACGCTAGTTAACACTATACTCAACAGCAGCTAACGTTAGCCTACCGCTAGCTAGTTAACACTATACTCGACAGCAGCTAACGTTAGCCTACCGCTAGCTAGTAACTGGATTAAACAGGGTTAAATGCTGACAGCTAACACTAAACGGTGTAAAGTGTGACTGTGTTTTACTGTAGAGGATTCAACACCGGGATGTAACAATCTGCAGCTGCCGTCGGAGAAACAACACAGACGGTGCGTTCAATGAAACTGGTAAACTACAGCCTCGTGGTGCATTTGAAGTTATTGTAAATGTCCTTTTCCCATCTGATGGTTCAACAGCAATTTACTAGTGAAATTAGTTATTGTTATTGTTATACATTATTATTAAATCATTTCATTTTGACCATATGGCCTTAGCAATAAACAAGCCGTTCTTTAATGTCACCGACTGTTGTTTAGTACCCTTTTTTTTTCTTCTTTTCTTACTTTCTAATCGGTTCAGGCACCGTTAATTATGTATGTGATTAATTTTGATTAATTAATCACAGAGTATGTAATTAATTAATTAAATTTTTTAATCGATTGACAGCCCTAATATATATATCCACCTACCCACCCACACTGTGCAAAAGTCTTGTGAAAAAAGTGTGGAAAAAATGCTGTAAACTAAGAATGCTTTCAAAAATATAAATCATGATTGTTTATTTTTATCAATTTGCAAAATGCAAAGTCAGCGAACAAAAGAAAAATCTAAAATCACATCAATATTTGGTACTACCTATATATTAGTATATACAGTAGGTAGTTATACTGCATCAGCAAGGTCTCTCCCAGACAAAGATCTCAAAGCAGACTGGTGTTTCAAGATGTGCTGTTCAAGCTCTTTTGAAAAAGCACAAAGAAACGGGCAACGTTGAGGATCGTAGACGCAGTGGTCGGCCAAGGAAACTTAGTGCAGCAGATGAAAAACACATCAAGCTTATTTCCCTTTGAAATGGGAAGATGTCCAGCTCAGAACTGGTAGAAACCAGTGGGACTCAGGTACACCCATCTACTGTCAGGACAAGATGTCCAGCAGTGCCATCAGCTCAGAACTGGTAGACACCAGTGGGACCCAGGTACACCCATCTACTGTCTGGAGAAGATGTCCAGCAGGGTCATCAGCTCAGAACTGGCACAAACCAGTGGGACCCAGGTACACCCATCTACTGTCTGGAGAAGATGTCCAGCAGGGTCATCAGCTCAGAACTGGTAGAAACCAGTGGGACCCAGGTACACCCATCTACTGTCAGGACAAGATGTCCCAGCAGGGTCATCAGCTCTGAACTGGTAGAAACCAGTGGGACCCAGGTACACCAATCTACTGTCAGGACAAGATGTCCAGCAGGGTCATCAGCTCAGAACTGGCAGACACCAGTGGGACCCAGGTACACCCATCTACTGTCTGGAGAAGTCTGGCCAGAAGTGGTCTTCATGGAAGAGTTGGAGCCAAAAAGCCATACCGCCGACATAGAAACAAGGCCAAGCGACGCACGAAAACTGGCGTGCAGAAAAATGGCAGCAGGTGCTCTGGACTGATGAGTCCAAATTTGAAGTATTTGGCTGTAGCAGAAGGCAGGTTGTTGGCCGAAGGGCTGGAGAGCGGTACAATAATGAGTGTCTGCAGGTAACAGTGAAGCAGGGTGGCGGTTCCTGGAAAGTTTGGGGCTGCATTTCCATTCCATTGGAGTTGGAGATTTGGTCAGGATTAAAGGGATATTTCACCGCTGGAAAGCTGAATATATCTTTAAATTGGGTCACTTATGTAGTATAAATGTGAATTGGTGCCTTCTAGGCTGAGAAAAGCCAGGAAATGTTTTTGGCTCATGTGGATGAAAGACACCAAATCCCAGAATACACTTGCTTCGCTGCTCTGAGTCCACTCCCAAGCCACGCCTACCGTTTACAGACAGACAGTGAGGCAGCATTCAACTCAAGTGTGTTTTATTGGCTTAAGTAGTTACACAATTCAAATATATAAAAACGACATACGAAAACACATATGTGCTCCGTAAAGTTCAGCTAACACATACTAGCACTAGCGCTTGGTAGGCTGTAAACAGAGTATAAACACAGCTGTACATTTGCGTGGAATGTAGAATGGTCTCATCTAACAGTCACAAACTCCACCAGCAGTTAGCAGTTAGTTGGATACAAGCAGCTCATTTCTGCAACAGTCCGTGTTAACACAGCCCACCTCCACTAGCTAGTCTTACCCGGTGACAGAGCAGCACTGTTGTTCAGCCATGTTTCCACAACAACAAAAACACTGCAGTCTCTGAACTCGCGTTGGGAGTTTCGTTGAAGTTGGATGTAGTCCAGTTTGTTGTCTAATGAGACACTTGCAAGCAGGATTGATGGGACAGGTGGCCGGCTAGCGTTAGCTTTCCACCTAGCTCATACTCCTGCGTATCCTCCGCGTTTCACCGCTGAGGATACCCCCTTACCGGTTAGCGTCATCGAGCAGCACCGCAGGCTGATGTGCTGGTCTCCGTAGCTGGCGAATCCTGGCACAGGTGGCTGGCTAGCGTTAGCTTTCCACCTAGCTCCAACTCCTACCCTCGTCCCACTATCCGCACACCGCTGAGGATGTCCCCTTACCGGCTAGCAATGTGTGCGGTAGTTTGAATGCACATAATTGTTCTAAAATTTCCTTCGGGATGAATAAATCTGTTTCTGCTGAGAAGCTAAGCGATGATTCAAGATGGCCAACACTCGTTTTTACCTTGGAAATCTCCGTAAAAAAACGACATCCAACCCCCTGCGGGCTATGCAGAAGTACTGGCTGTAGTCCTTTGCCTCTGGAAAAATGTATACCGATGACATAAAATGACGATTTTTGCGTCATCGGTATAAATTTTTCCAGATCCACAATACAGAGATCTCCCCTCTCAGGGGGACATGAGGGAGGGAAGGACGGTCATTCAAAAATACTACCGGGTTTCTGCCGATACAAAGCTTAATGCTAAATCGGTGAAGTATCCCTTTAATGGTACAGGCCTGTATGGAGAAATACAGGCAGATACTTATCCATCATGCAATACCATCAGGGAGGCGTATGATTGGCCCCAAATTTATTCTGCAGCAGGACAATGAGCCCAAACATCCAGCCAAGGTCATTAAGAACTATCTTCAGTGTAAAGAAGAACAAGAAGTCATGATGGCATGGCCCCCACAGAGCCCTGGTCTCAGCATCATGGAGTCTGTCTGGGAGAACATGAAGAGACAGGATTTGAGAAGATCTGTGGTTAGTTCTCCAAGATGTTTGGAACAACCTACCAGCAGAGTTCCTTCATGAACTTTGTGCAAGTGTACCTAGAAGAACTGATGCTGTCTTCAAGTCAAAGGGTGGTCCCACCAAATACTGATTTGACTTAGATTTCTCTTCCGTTCATTCACTGCATTTTGTTAATTGATGAAAATAAACTATTAACACTTCCATTTTTAAAGCATTCTTAGTTTACAGCAATTTTTCGTACCTGCCTAAAACTTTTGCATGCTCCATCTACACACACTATTATATATATATATATATAGATATATATATATATATATATATATATATATATATATATATATATATATATATATATATATATATATACACACACACACACACACATACATACATACATACATATATATATATATATACATACACACACACACACACACTAAACGAGTGTTCATTAAATGCTCCTGTGTAATACATCAAAGTATCCCAAACCTTCATGTATGTGAAATGTGCTGTGCTTCGCCTGAGTTTTTCCTTAACACCACTTGCAGATTGGCTGAGCGTTGGGCTATGGTCAGGAAAAGGAACTCTATAAACAAGTCCTTCAGGTTCAGCTCAACAGACCCTAACCTCCAGATTACAGGAAGCATGTTGGCTCACAGCGAAGGCTGCGGTTAACCTGACCTCAGATTTAGGTGATCTTGGCTTTCCGTCAGCTCAGGGTTAACATTTGATGGTCTTCATGGCCATGGTTGTTCTGAACTATTGTTAAAACATTTCAGAATGACTTTGTACTCTTGTTGCTGACCGGCGACAGCAAACCGAGCCGAAACACAAAGAAATAGTCCTGGTTTGTAAAATAGGCTAGTCTGAAATATTGTTTCCACTGCACACCACGAGAGAAACCACTCAGGCACTTGCACAGATACACATTTTTCAATCTGGAAATGGGTTTATTCTGCTGCTGGGACAATACCGCAGAATGCAGAGCACGGCATACACTGAAGCGCAGTTACATTACCTCCCAGTTTATTCTCATTTCCAGTATTGAACTTAAACACTAACCAGCTTAGAAAGCAAGCAAGTCAATAAAGTTCCTCATTACCTAGGAAAACTAAACTTTAAAAGCCAAAACAGTACACGTTTCCACAAACCAAAAGCCTTTTTATCGATTTAAAGATTATACAAATACTTCCATATATATATGAAAGGACATAAAACCAGGATTAGGGCTGACAACTTCACTACTAACAGATCTATCCACAGTTAAAGTTCTTCTGAATCTTTGTGCATCTTTTATCGTTAGTGTAGCTGAGCAGTGAGACATTACAAGACCACAGCATCAAACATCACTTGCATTAAGCGGTTATTCATATTCAAAAGAAAAACTTGAAATTTAGTTGGCCAAATGAATGCTTTACAATAACACAACACAGTCCACCTCTGAATGCAGCTATACAGATATGACGTCATGTTTGTGATCCTATGATCTCCTAAGGAGTCACTGGCATCAACACATCAGGTAAAAACAGCATTATTTAGCACAGAGAGGACTCTACAACTAAAACAGAGACACAGACTGGCTTTCTGTTTGTGTGATGCAGAGCAGAGTGAGGCTTCAGTTACAAAGGAAAGAGAACGGCAACACTGAGGAGACAGAGCATACAACACGTGAGTACATCTGTGTATGGAGGTTAGATTAAGAAGCTTGCTTAGAAACTATCATAATCTTTCTTGTCCTTTTTGCCTTCGCCCTCTAAGCTGTCTGTCCCATCACTGTTGTCACGGCGACGCTTGCGGCTGTTGCGGACGTTGAAGCGAGGGTTCATCTGCGGCAGAGGGTCCATACCCAAAACCTTATGGATCTGACGGAAGGCCAGAAGCCTTAGAGCAAACTGTACAGAGAGATAGGAAGGACATTTCAAAACAAGCCATAAGAAACCTCTCATTATATTTATGACATGACTAACAATGAGCTAACAAATACCCAAAACTCTGTGTGAAGCCTGACATCTGCTGGTGAGGAACATAGTCAGCTGGCACTGAGGAACAGGTCATTATTCATTCAAATCTAAACCCTAAAAAGCCTGCTCCATTGTCTGAATGCCTCCTAAATGTTTTGCTTTTCTGATCGTCTTCCAAACAGCATCAATCCTCCTATGAATCGGCTCATTTCTGACAGTACATGCATGTAGAATATCAGAGCTTGTACCTGGGCACTGGAGGTAATTTCCTCTCTCTGCTGCTCGCCCATCGTTGTGAGGGTGTCCACCAGCTTCTTCTCACAGGGATCTACCAATCCTGGCCCACCTGTTGAAGAAATCAAACAGCAGTAAGTGACGCAGGTTCGGCTCCGTTTCTCTGTCAGCAAGATCACGGGAAAACTACTGGCCTGATTTTCTATCTGAATCACAGGGCAGATGCACTAATTATTTATCACTTTTGTTAACATTGTGTGAGCATTTGTGCTGCATTCATGTGGTGCTACAATAATTGGAAAAATTTGTTCCGACTGGGAAAATTCACACACACAAATAAATAAATAAATATATATATAACAAAGAAACAATCTCACCAGGGAGTAAGATCCCAGAGGAAATGCATTCAAAGACGCGTCTCAGGGCATCCCCCGGGCTGAGGGGGGCCGAGGCGCTACTGATGGCCTTCTCTACCAGCAGCTCCATGGCCTGAACACAAAGGACGGTGAAGATGGCTTAGACACTGAAACACACAATCTCTGCCTGCATACAATAGACTGTAATCCTAGTGTATTCCACCTTTCAAACAAACAGTCATTGTAACGGGTTTGCAAATATTTCCGCTACAAACTACTCCAAGGCTACGTTCAGACTGCAGGCCAATCTGATTTATTCCTCAAATCTGATCTTTCACAGACTGCCTGCACTGTTACTTCCAAGTGATCAGATTGGATTTGTGTCCAGACATCACCAGCTTATCTGAATGGGTTGCTGTAGTAATGATCCTTCCCAAGAGAAAGCTTGAAAAGCAGAGGGCCGTCATTTAGCCCTGCAATCACACTGACAGGTTGCTGTGCAAATGGGCTGTTCTCGCTGGCTCCGACTACAGAGCCTCAGAGTTTTTACTTTATCTGCATATTATTATCTGCATAAGTACAGGCGCATAACACTTTGGAATCCAATTTGAGCGGCTGGACTGAGACACATCTGTAGAAATCTCCAAAATGTGGTTTGGATCCGATTTTAAGAAATTGAATTTTATTTACGGTCCAGACTTCCTAAAATTAACCAGAATACAATCTGGATATGCCAAAAAACGATGTGGGCTGGCAGTCTGAACAAGGCCTTAGTTCTGAAGCTGCTGATAGGTTGTTGATAGTGTGCTTTACAGACATGCCTTCACAGCGTTCTATCTTCTGGGAAGGCTCAACAGACAGTCTGCTCTGTACTTGGTTTACACCAGTGCAGCATGTAAAAGGTGAAGTAGTAGGAGTAAGGTAATAGGAGTAGGGCATTTCCCTTGCCTTGGTATTCATTGGTCAGTTTATTTAAAAATGAAATACACAAGTCCGTCACTGTGATGTATGCTAACTGTTTAACCAAACCAGGGTTCATACGCATTTTAACCGATACTTTACCATGACTTTTTGCCAAATTTCCATGACTATGTATTCCTGAAAAGGTCAGTCGACATTATACAATAAGAATAAAAATCTGTGTTAAAGTTTCCCCTCAGAGGTTCAACAATCAAATGAATGATGTCTGTGGTTCATAGTGGGAGTCGTGATATCACGCCCCGAATAGAACGGTGAGGTGAGGACGACGTGAAACGCTTAGTTATTAATCATATTATTATGCTGTGTTAAAAAAAATGAAAATGACTTTTCCAAAACTTTCTGGGTCTTTTTATGTCTCCAAAACCTTTCCAGGCCTGAAATTTGCATTTTTTAAATTCCAAAACTTTTCCAGGTTTTTTCAAAAACGTATGAACCCTGTAAAACTCTGCAGTGTGGCATCACCCCACCAGGGTCCGTTTGTAGTTGGTAGAGAAGTAAAAGTGAGGCGCAACCGCAAATCTGAAGAGAAAACGCAAAAGTGGCGTTGCGTTCTCACTTTTTATTCCGTGTTTAGACGAGCGTTATGTGGGGGAAATCTGCGTGCATATGGTGACGCAAAGGTGTGTGAAATGTGATCCTCCTCCTCCCCCCCACCCAGAGCGTGACGGTGGAGCATTTTTAAGATTTCCACTCTGGAGGGTGGTTTCACTTTTTTGAGCCCCAAAAATGCCGTCGCCATCTAAACGAAAGGCACATCTGATAAGATATTTTGTCGTTTCACCCACGAGCGTGTTTGTGTAAACAGGGTCTGAGTGTATGAACTAGCGCGTAAAAAATGTAAAGAAATTTTCTGAAATGACATCAACCTCACACTAAGGCTACATTAAACATACATTAACATGACCTGAAGTTCCATCCTGAAACTGATCTGTGTATGGGCCTATATGTAAATATTAGTTATACTCTATTTTAATTTATATATTTGATTACAATGCTACACAGCTCTGTTACACTTATGCTAGTAGATCGTTGGTCAGCCGTTTCTCCATAAAGAGTGAGAGAAAATGGTGCTCAACAGTCAGCTGTTTCTCCATAAAGAGTGAGAGAAAATGGTGCTCAACAGTCAGCTGTTTCTCCGACGGGATAGTCAACCAGTCTCTTTAGATCAGACTGTGGTCACTGCTACGTATTTTCTTGTCTCGGTTTTTGCTAGTTGTTGTGTTTGGTGTAGTTTCATCGTCCATACGACTGTGAGTTACTTTAGTCGGGTCCTCTTCGTGGAATGGATGAGAAATGTTTTCTGTTGAGACGCTGAAGCATTGACGTTGTGCTATTATTGTGCTAAGCTAGTTTGGTTTTTCAGTAGACCCACTGTCCAGAGTTCTCCTTTAACTACATTTGAACTGATCCCAAACTTTGGACCCTTCCTGTGGTTTCCTCCAGCCTGTCTCTTCTCTTAGCCCCTCACTATTTACGCTCTGGCATCGCCAGCAGACTGAGCAGCGTCTGGTGTGCGACAGTAATAATGATCCGTGTGGAAACACCGTCCATCAACGATACAACGTTGGAAACATTGATTTAACGAAGCTTCGAGGCAAATCATTTTGCAGGAGGATTTTTTGTAATCGAATTATTCATGTATTCGAGGAATCGTTTCAGCCCTAATATGAACAGGTGGTATCGGAGTCTTGTCCTGCTGCATTGCTAACAGCCCAACTCAAAGTCTCATAGGTCAACAACCCAAAGGTAGGAGCTAACTCGCACGGTTAGAATTTTCACTCAGGCCATCTGTGGCCGTTCATTTCAAACAGTAGATCAAAGAGGGACAGCCCAACGTCACCTAGCGCTTAGACACCCGGTTCAACAGCATACTCACCCATCCGGGGAAGGTGGACCACGTAGGAACTCGCTGACACAGGTCTCGCAGGATTCGGATGATGATCACACAGGACTGAAGTCCATTGGCTCTAGCCTTTTGATGCAATAAAGTTAGGTTTACGGAGTGACAAGAGTGACAAGAGATGGACCAAACAAGTGAATCAGTTCTGTCATAGAGGTCCAAACACTACTGTGCATAATGGAAGCTTGAGTATGGTTTGAGGTGTGTATGAGCCAGAAGAGCTTGCAATCAGCTGCCATTCCCAGTAGTCTTGTACCTCACAGTTAGTAAAGGAGTTCAAAGTTTGCAAGATGCACAAGAAATGAGAACTTGTCATCTTCTAAACCCTGACCCCCTGGTTTATCCAGGTATCTCACAAACAGGTACTTAAAGTACAAGAGTCCACCTGAGAGGAGAGTATAGGGACTGACAGAGCAGAGGAAATCTGCTTTACTTTGCCTGTGCTTTTGCTCACGTAGCAGAATCACAGGAAACTACTCAGATATTCCTTTTTCTCTCAATCCCTATTCTAAATATATATAGAATCAAAACGATACAAACGTTGAACATGAAAGCACTTCTTGATGGCACACCTTAGTGCAAGTTATTGTGCAGCCTTATGGAATCACATGGAACTATAATGCAGTACTTGAATTGAAAAGGGAATACAAGGATGCCAGTTCTTTGCTAGAGTATTTGTTTCATACGAGAGCTTCAAATGAACTTTATAATCAATACACACGGACATTAACCAGATCTTTGTTGTAATATGTGGCATCCTTGAATATTTTTTGTTGTTGTTGCTTCAAATAGTAATAGTTTTCCTCATTACTATAAAATGAAACCAAATGTGTAAAAACAAATAAAGGAATAAACAAATAAAGAATGCATCTCATAAGGCTACAATAAGAAAGTAAAATGATGTTCCGAACCTGGAACCACTTAGCGTGGCGCAGAGCAGCCAGAGCGTCAAGGCATTTTTGCCTGTCCAAGACGTCCGCTGGGTCTTTCACCATACCCGAGGTTACATCTAAAAATGGATTTGAAGTGTCAAAATGGTGATGAGGAATGGGTGTTTGACCAGGTCAGCGAGGCTGGCAAAGAACAAACACATTGCCACACATACCAATGTCTGTTTCTATGACAACCTACAATCGGTTGCTTATTTTGTATTAATTTTAACATCTGACTACACAAACCAACACCTTGTCAAAGTAAGTGGACAGATACAGATGTTCAGTCATTATATTCTGTAAAAGGGGTTTGGAATTTACTGACTCAACATTGATGCGTTTGGAAAGCACCAATAACTAAATCACTTGGGTCTAGGCTCGTAAATGTTTTGAAGCCAATACCGTTTTCATCAGGTGATTGTGTTGTAAAGCTTTCCTCCATGGGAAGGTTCTATTGGAGTAGATTTGCTTTGCTCACGCACTGGGACAGAGGAGAGACTCCGTGGCTAATGACGGTTAGAATGAACTCGGTGAAGAGATAAAGAAAGGGAAAATGGCTGCTAATAGGGACTGACCTGATAAAAAAGAGGCATGGCAATAGTAGGTGTGGCAACGTTTTTGGGATGTGAGAAAACCTTGGTCAAAAATCCTTCCGAAGCTGTTGGGCTCTACTAAACCTCTGATGGGGAGACAGTGTACTAGAAAAAAAATTTGTGCTGGACTTGGAAATATTACTACGAATATAAAGAGGAGGAAGCAATGGGTGCTGAAGAAGAGAAAAAAACATGAACTACCAGCAAACAAAAGGGTTAGGATATCACTGCATGCATACCTAACATCAGTAGGTTGGAATAAGACCCCAACAATCACTGTATACCAAAGGCTGCACTCAGGTCCAAACAAAGATTCCTGTCATAGCCTTCTGTACCTCAACTTCTAACAATACTCCCCTAAGAATCATTTGGAACAATTGGATTTCAAAACAATATGGTTCATCTTTATCTTTCCATTGTCAATTAATTCAAAAGAGAAACTGGTCCATCTTCAAATTATTTGTCCTAATCTTTCCATTGTCAGCGAAGTCAAAACGACAAAAACTTGCCAAAGGCTTTCATTTTTGAGTCCTATGTGTGTGTGAAGATCAACTCAGGGGAGCACTTCAGAACAGGGGACCTCAGCATGGTGAACTGTTGTTGGCCAGTACACAAAAGGAAGATTTGTTTCCTGTGGGATAGTAACATCCAATTTCCTCTGCCAAATCTTGATTTGAGAAAGAGTTGCAAAATCCAAACATCTTTGCATAATTAATTCCAAATTAAACTTGAGTTGTCTATTTGGTCATCTTCTGCAGGAATTGTCTTTTTGTCTCCTCATCTCAAAAGGAAATTTGGAGAAAAAGATACTGTAATGCATGTCTCCCATTGATTATAGCTTACAATGAAATAGAAACAGAATCCCCTGGAACACAGGAAACAAAATAGAATCTCACCTGGGATTAACTAGACTTAACACAATGCAAACACTGGTCATGCTTTGTTTGAAGGATAAAAATAGCATTTGAGAGGTAAGAGCAAAAAGCCTAAGAGCAATACTGCTGGCACTTGCCTCTTTCAATCTCGTTTTCATTTTATACTAGAAGTGATCTGCCCCACATACAGAGAAAAACAACTATGTTGGGGGTCTCTCATTGGCTCCCACCTTAGGCCAGTAAAAGCAGATTATCTAATTCTAATGTTTCATTGAAAAGAAATTCATTCTAATGGTTTCAGTTGTTTAAATAAAAGGTGGTATTAAAACTCAAATGTGTGCAGGCCATTGACTGTGCACAGCAACCCCTGAAGAAAAGAGATCACATCTAAAGTTAAATCTGATGAGCTTGCTTCCTTGGTTGCCCTGTCATTCATTTCTGAAATTCAAATGAATCCTACATATAGAGCAAGTTGCCAGGATGATCTGATTTAAAGCCCAACAAAACATGTTTGTGGAGTGCCAGCAGGACAGCGCTCTTCAGGGTGTCAAACATATTGAACCTGATTTCATAGACAGAGAGCAGAAAGACAAGAAAGGAGGTGCAATGGGAAAGGCTGTGATGGGTTGCCCAACCTCCATCCCGGCCATTTTCCTCCCTGATGACAGGTGAAGTCAGTGTGATCGTCACTTCCATCTTTGGCTCGACACAGGAAGTCAGAATGATCGCAGCTTCCTGGATAGATCCACTGACCTCATATTTTTCTGGCGTTACAATCTGAAAGAAACGGTGCAGATGCAAATGCACTAACATTATTT
The DNA here is from genome assembly GCF_031162955.1 of Sander vitreus. Taxonomy (NCBI): domain Eukaryota; kingdom Metazoa; phylum Chordata; class Actinopteri; order Perciformes; family Percidae; genus Sander; species Sander vitreus. Next base: position 411,567 of record NC_135859.1, on the reverse strand, counting down.
CAAAGTCCATTGTACAGCCAACTAGTCGACAGTCATTTCCCAGATAGGGGGCATACCTAGAAGATGTCATCTATCCTACTCAGTGGCCACTTTCATAGCTACAGTTGTTAGAACATGTGGACTGCACGCTTTGTTACGTCAAAAAGGATGCTCACTGGAATCACGAGATTCAATTACTGTTCGAACAAACAGGGGTGATGTGAGGTTTATGCAACTGGGGAAGGTGGTGGGGACGCAAATAGATCTTATAATGAAATCTAGGTTTCCAGTTTGTATATGAGAAAGCAGTGACTGCGGGTATAAATCGATGTGATACTGGAGTCCCTCAAAGTTCCTGAATCTTTGTTCCTTACCATTGCTCTAAAAATACTATTCCCCATACTAGGGCTGTACTCAAATCACATTTTTTCAGTTTTAATCAGATTTGGCTACGAAGATTCAACTATGCGTTCCTGGATTTTCTGATAACCAACTTGTACACAGCCAAATGGGTGGCTTTAAAACCGACAGATCAGGGCAACAAATGACTTGGGAAGCGCGAGGAAGGTACCTATTAAAGTGGCCACTGCAGAAAGTGATTGTGGTGTGATATTTGTAAAGATAGTACTGTTAGTTGTTTGGGGAGGTGCTCCACGATGCGGCTAAGGAGACTCTTGGTGGGCTTCTCCGAGCAGAGCAGGACCAGGTTGACGTTCTTGTCCCCACGGAGCAGCAAGCCTTTGGCCAGGACGCCAACCCGCATCACGCCCTTCAGGGCTCTGCACACGCACACAAGCAACAGTTACAATGGACTCATTCTTAGAAGATCCAAATACAGAATTGTTAAAATAATTAAGAATTACACAGCCAAACTGAAAAGCACTCATTGGTGTGTTTGGAGGAAAGGTGAAACAGGGCTGAGCGAGGCAACCTGTCACTCACTTCTGCTGTTAGCTACATGTATCCAAATTATTGTATGATCCAGTCTACATAACGCAACATGGAGGTCAAATATGAATGAAAAATATACTGTAGGAAAACAATAGTAAAATGGTCTGGCCATGTGTATCTCAAAATGCGGTTTGGATTATTGCTTAAAAAGTGCACTGCTGGGCTCCAAATGATCTTACTGTATAAACCTGGAACCTTCAGAAAAGCTGACCAGAGGGAAGACCGAGACCATGGTCTAGAACCATCACTGTCCAAAATTAACTTTTTGACTCACCGGCAAAGTTTGCGGGTAGATGAAAAAGAATATTTTTACCAGCCAAAAATATTAATAAGACTAATAATAATAATTTTAAATTGCAGTGTTGTTTTTATAACTTAGATCTACATAACAAAACTTTATAGATGGGGTTGCAAGTCCTGCTGGTAGGGATGTCAATGATCAACAGTTTAACCATGAACGGACAATAGGATTTTTGACTGATTAGCCTAATATTATCAGTTAAACCAATATTAATAAATAAATATGAAGTTTTAAAGAACGTCTTTTGCATGATAAAAATGTAGATAGGCCATACAATCTATTTAACTGCTAATTAAATTTAACTATCCTAACTTTGAACCAGCGAGTTGTGTTTAAGCTCCTCTTTTTCTGCTTGAGGAGAGCCGACACTACGTGACACATGAAACTAGATCGATGAGGACCGGCGAGTTAAACCGGCCGTCCGAGAGTAAACCAGGTAGACACACTGCTGACGCTGAGCGGTTTCAGGAAAGTGGCTGCATGTGTCCGACGATGCACAGAACATCAACACCGGTACAAGCCTACAGCTGTCCACAGACACGCAGTGCGGAGAGTGTGTAAGAGCCTCCTGGACGGTGAACTGAGACTCCGTTTCCTGCTTGTCGGTCAACGGTTAATGATCGGTTAACATTTTATTTCATTGTGCTTTCTTTTGGAAGGCTGGCTGCCAAAAATTGCCACTTACTAGCCAATTAATTAGCCTGAGCCCTCAGATTTACTCGCCAAACGGAAAATGTACCCGCATTTGGCGACTGGCGAGTGTTAATTTCGGACCCTGGTAACCATGGGGATTCTGCTGCAGATGCAACACAAATACCTGCTGCTATATGACTACAGGTATTTAACTAACAAAACTTTTGTTAAGAATTCGCTGTTAAATCTAACAAACACACAGCATATCTTACAAGCATTCAAAGTTGGATTTTGAATTAATGCTGAATGCAAACTCCACATGACTGAACACGTTTTTACAGTTTTGGGAGCAATGGGTTGGTTCTGGTACTGAGCTCTGCGGGCATGGGGCAGGGACGGCTTTGCAAAACTGGACCTGTGCAAGACAGTTTACTTTGGCATTAATATTGTACATTTATACTGATATTCTTATTACCCCCGCAAAAGAGCTCATGTTTTCGCCTGGGTTTGAGGTTTGTCAGCAGGATTATGTAAAAACTATGTTATTGCATTGAGTAGACAATCTAAAATGTAAATCCCACCTGTCTTTAGAGGGCTCTTTCTCCTCTTTGTCCTCTTCCTTGGCCTTGTCCTGGTCTGTGATTATGTCCGAGACCAGTTTGAGGGCCCGTTCTGTGATGGACACAATCTTCTGGATGGACTGGAGCTCATCTTCTGAGGGGTAGATGGCTGCATGCTTGGTCATGACGTAGCGGTCATCTGAAGAATCAGGCCGGCGCGGGGGCTGAGAGACACAAAGGTTCCAAACAGGTTCAAAACAGCAAGACTCTTTCAAAGAGAAGTATATATCAACCACACAGTCTTGTTGTTGTGTATCAAAACTAACAGCTGTTACAACTTTACAATGTCAGTATGATTAGATCTACTCATCCTAGCAACAGCAATTTATAAATGAAACAAAACTCTGACACCTATTGGGACAATGATGTGTATAGATGTCAACAACCAGGTAGTAAAGTAATCGTTTGTAGTGTCACCAGGGGTCTCAAGTGAAATGTGGAGTATCACCATCTTGCAATATACTGAGACAAAATCATGAAGCCTCACCACAGGACCCTGAGGTTGCATGCCAGGCATGCCCGGCCGGACTCCAAGGAGACCCGGAGGGCCAGGAGGGCCCTGTGGATACCCTCCGTCTGGCATACGCCGTCGGTCATCCCAGTGGTGCTGCTCCTCCTCCATTCGTCTCCAGTACATGTCTTCTTCATAACGCCTGGAAATATTAAACCACAGCTCGTCTCTATCACAGTTTAAAACAGTTTGTAAAGGTGTACAGATGGCTGACACTAACAAGGAAACGACATGAAGTGTCTCACTAAGTTGTTACCAAAAGCTAGCCTCTCAGTCATCTAGGTCACGGGATATCTTCTATTGAAAGTCAAAGGTAACTGGACTTGGAACGTAACGTGGGACTCCCCACCAGTAATTCAGAGCTAGGAAGTCTTTTGGATGACAGGCGAAACATCTTCAAGAATCTAAAGCAAGTCGAGTTGTCTTCTGCATTAACACTTGGCGTTTTGTTGGTGAATTTTATTTTTACGATTATTATTTTTTTGGGCATTTTAGGCCTTTATTTGAGGAGGGGGAATGACATGCAGCAAAGGGCTGCAGGTTGGAGTTGAACTTGTGGCCGCTGACCAAGGACAGCCTCTGTACATGGGGCGCATGCTCTACCAGGTGAGCTAACCAGGTGCCCTGATGGTGGTGGAGAATTAAATCAATCATTCTTAAACCATTCAGGGATGCCTCTTGCCTTCTATGGATCCATCTACAGGCATTATTAACCAGCATTTATGCCACCCATCTGTACATAAAGACTGCCCAGAGTTTGCTCTTAATCCCATGTTCCCTTCAAAGCATACCTGATGGTGTGGATACATAATTACTTATATACTGTATGTCTCAACAACTATTAATAAGAAACAACCATAACCATACCGCATCTCCATTCTCCAGCGCTCCTCCTCCTCTCTTCTTCTCCAGTACTCCTCTTTCTGCATCTGTTTTCTCATCTTCTCTTCCTGAATCTTTCTGGCTCGGATGCTGGGCTTGACCTCCACCTGCAGATCCGGGTTCACCTTTTTCTACAAAATAAAAAAATTGTATAAAAAAGCCATTGGTGCCAATTTTCCATTGGTGTAATACAGAAATAAGAAGAAGAAAACTCCATCCTGATGTACATTGGAATTGCTGCCAGCACTGACTCAGCACTGTCAGTATGCATTCTCTTAACTTTTCATGAGCCAATATGCCTTTAGATCAGATGTGTATGTGCCTACATACTATTATTTGAGTTGATGTATGCTCTACTGGACCAGATGCATCTGAGCACCTTGACAACTTGATAACAGGCAAGCAAAAAAACTTGACCCTGCTGTGAGACGCCTGATGAATAAACCAGCATGTATTAAAATCAAATGCAATGTCCGCTACAAACCTTGTATTGCAGGCGATGCCTACGACCTTTGAGATGCATTTCCTTTGCATTTGGATCGTTGAAACTACATTCACACAGCTTGCAATGGAAGCGGATGACTTTGCCTTCATCGTTGCGGACCTAGAAAGAGTTCCATGCGTTACATTCAAGATTTAAATGCATTTCTGCTCAGTAAGTGTAGGCTCTAGCATAATGGATTGGTCTCCCACAACTCACTTCCTCCACATAGTCATGACCGACAGGCTGGACGTCGCTCTGCAGAGCGGCCAAGGCCGATGTGGACAGAGATTCTGAAACGTCGGTCTTGGGGTCATGATTAGCTGAAGAGGGCGTCGCAGGCTTAGAGGCCTCCACTTTGGCCTCATCCATCTTCACTGTGGTCTGTAATTTATTTCCACCTGCATACAAGAAATTACAATTTTAAATAATACACCATTTACAGTGCTACTGCTAAATCTTGGTCCAAATAATTCCACACAAAAAGACAATGTGACAAAGTTGGTAAGGTGGCTCTGCGAGGAGGAATTCTCTGTGGTTAACATGGTTGACATGATAACCAGCAGATAGTAATAGCAGCTAACTTTTAACTTACATTTTTAGGATTGATTAAAGAGGATTCGTGATAGACCTATTTTATCGGCCAGCCGATATATATTGGGCCGATATTTGCGTTTTTACGTATATATCGGCCGATACGCGGCTGCTGCGTTCGCTGCTAGTTTTTTATCCCGGCGTTATTTACAGACAGGCGTCCACAGGCAGCTCTGTGTTGCTGGAGACGCTGAGGTCACGTGCTGACCATGCACTGCCCCTCCCCCACTAGCAGAGTCTCAAATTACAAATCAAGCACTTTATTTCAATGGCTACTTTTCAGGTTTATGGTTTTAAGTTATTTAAATGTGTTGACAAAGGACATTTTGTGATGACCTGATTATATCTGTCTTATAATATGTCAGCAAGCAATGCCTCATCAAGGCTGGGTTGTAGATGTTGATGAAAGCCTTTAACCCTTGCACAGTTAACCATATGCAGTGCACCCATCAATATGATGCACATTGCACACATAATTTGGTACGCTTGGATTTTTCCAGGTGTGAAACCAAACCAAGTTTACAAACTCATCAACTGATTCAGACCAAAGCAAACGAACTATAGGTGTGAAAACGCCCCAAGTAGTACTGCATCCTCAACGGGGGCTTACGTACCAACAAAATTGATCTTGGGGGCGTTGACTTTCTTCCCAGCTGAGGCAGGGCTGGCAGCAGAGAAGCTGTTCGCTAATGTGTTCTTGGCACCCGCCACACAACTGCTGACTATGTTGACAGGTTTCAGGTAGGGGGGGGTGGAGCTGGTGGCAGCGGAGGAGGAGGCCGCCACACATAGAGAGCTGGTGCTGCTGGAGCTGCTCAGGGGAGCGGTGGTGGTCTTGCTGGGAGCCGCCGTGGTGGAGGCCGACGTCTGAGTGACCATGCTGGGCTCAGTGGAGGGAATGGGCTTACCAAGTTTGGTATGAAGCTTCACAACCTGCAGAAGAGAGTTCAGAGTAGTTTCAGAAGGTCTGATGGTTAACACACTGGCACACAGTAGACTACTGATTCACAACACTATTTCATTTATGTACAGTTTGTTCATTACTTCAGATTTGGTGGTCTGTACTAGGTGTTGACCGATTATGGCTGCCATATTCATCGGAATATGTTTGTCCGTTTTATCTCATCCTTCTCTGTGGAGTTTGCATGACCTTAAAAAGGTGCTCTAAGCGATGCGACACGTTTTTTAGGCTACAACATGTTTTGTCACATACAGCAAACATCTCCTCACTTTCCGCGAGCTGCCTGTCCCCTGAACACACTGTAAAAACCGTGGTCTCTGTAGACAGTCCAGGCTCCACAAACGCCAACAAAAACAACCTGCACCAAACATAACATCTTCCAGCCAATCACCGACAAGAAGAATTTGGGGGGTGGGGGTTGGGGGGGACAGTGTGTGGAAGGGAGGGGTAGGGGACGGGATGAGGAGGGAGGGGCGAGCTAGACTCGTTTTGTTTGACAATACTTCGAACGTCATGAAGTGACGTCACCCAACATCGCTTAGAGCACCTTTAAGGTGTCTGTGTCTTTATATAGACAGACAGTCTTTAGAGACAGACTCAGCAAAGACAACTTCTAAAGACATGCAAGTTAAATTAGTTGACAACTTTTAGCTGTCAGCAAGTGTGAATGTGAACAGCCAGTTAGGGTTACACATCACTGCATAGGACAAGAAGGTTTAGATAATGGATGAATGGATTTATGTTATGAGATTTCATGTTTTGCAATCCAATACATTTTGGTAACACATAGGAATTAATGATTTAGCACCATTAGCATAGACATAAAAGTTACAACAACTCAGTATCACAATTTTCTCCTAAATCCCAAATTCAAAGAGAGATGGAGCTGCGCCAGAGGGCTGTCTTGAACGTTAACACCGCCTTCAGCCTGCCGCTGACTGATTCTGGGTAGATATGTAATGTCCCACTAATATCCATACCTTCTGGTGTTTCGCTCCACGGATATGGGCAGCATAGGCGTCAGCCCCAGTGCAGGAAACATCACAAAGTTCACAGCGGAGCTGGTTCTGAGCATTGCGGGCCAACACCCCTCCACCACTGCCGCTGCTGGTGCTGCTCTGGGAAACCTTCAGTGCCGCTTCCTTCTTCTTGTGCTTCTGGCCTTCCAGATGCTCCTTGTAAGTCTAATGCATTCAATGTTTGGAAAAAGACAGAGCTGTTAGTCATGTGCATGGCTCTGTGGAGTCCTTTGGGGTTACACAACACTAGGAGCACACTCCGTAGACGGTACAAACAGGAGGCGTTTTATATTGACACACATATCTTACAGCATATGTGCATGTGCTTAATGCGTATTAGCACATATGACAAAAACTGTTATTGTGGGCTAAATATAAACTCACCTGCGGGCCGGCACAGCTGATCTTACAGACGTCGCAGTAGTGGATCTGAGGGGGCTTGGGTGGTTGCTTGGGCCGAAGCTGCTTGTTCTGGAAGGGGGGTTTCTTGGTGAAAGTGTTCCCCGTCCATGCTGCTGTTGCTGCTACAGCTGCCACTGCCTGCTTCTGCTGCTGTTGCTGCTGTTGGTAGTAGTTGGAGGCCGCAGAGTAAACTGCTGCCTCATAACCCGAGTACGAGGTTCCTGGAAAAGGAGAAACCAAGGGCGACTTAAAACCTACTCAGTCACAGGCTCCATGAAAAAGCAAAGCCAAAGTTTATGTGCATTATTTTAACCATGTGCACCTTAGCATGCCAACATTTGATAAAACTAAACACCAAGAGCAGCTTAGGCTGATGGGAATGCTAGTTGGTATTTGGTCATAAACCAAAGTATTAGATGAAGATAAATAGTCAGAGAGATCACCGGTTTTACAATTTATGCGGTGGGAACATAACAGCTGGACCAAATTTCACGGCATCAAATAGTTAAGATAAGTTAATAAGGTAAGATTATAAGGCAAGATATTTCATTTTGGAACATAATGGAGAATCAATTGACCCACACAGTCATCCCTAAGGCCGCTGCTAGCAGGGCTAGAACAGATATAATTTCACAATAAATTACATTTTAGATTGTTCCACATCTGGGTTCATACACATTTTGGACAATAGCTCTCAATTTTGATGACTGAACAGTCTGTAAACTCTGTGTTCAGGGTAATGTTATACTAGTAAAAAAAGAAGCATAGTAGCATTTTCACTTTGTGCATGTTAGCATGCTGATGTTAGCAAAGCACCACTGTGCTAAGACTACAGTCTTTAAGTCGTTTCTGGTGATGCTTTGTGGCTGAAGTGAATGGATTACCAATTTCAACGTCTTTACGATACTCTGCTTACCGGAGTAGGTGACAGCATTGGTGCTGTATGTGGGGCTTTGGGAGTAGGAAGGGACCACAGACGCAGCGGCTGGCTGGACAGTGGAGGTCACTGGGTAGATGGAGAACGTGGACGAGGCTGGACTGGGAGCAGCTGGCTTTATCACAGTCACCTGTCGAGTCTGCTGGCTCTGGGTGTATGATGTCACCCCCTGGCTATATCCTGGTTTGGGGGCTGGAAAGCACAAATTCATTTTTGGTATTGTACAGCATAATGTTGAATTAAATTGCTAACTACGTGTATGTCTTGGCACATGGGGAGCATAAGTTCTAAAGTCCACCTGAACCATCCGTTAGCTAGACCATGCCAATCGGGTTAGCCCCTGGATGTACAGCTCATACACTTTGGAGGAGCTTTCAATAACCGTGGTTCTATTCAATTGTCAAGCGAATTTTAAGCAAACTTTCAAAATTAGCAAAAAAATAAAAGTGAATTAGGCACGTTTTCATCAACTGGTTGGGAGCAAATAAACTGGGCTACAGCGTAGTTTGTTCAGAAGTTGGCACTATAGGCTATAATACACATGGCTGTAATCCTCCAGTAAACAGAGGAGAAGAACAGAGGTCGCTAACAGGAAACTAAACAAAAATCACCTTGGCCACATCCATCCCATCTACAAGAGAAAAATGGAGAGGTCTAAAAGAATGTTTTAATTGAGCTTTCATGTCAGCTAGTATTGGCCATGTGTCATGCTGCACACAGCAAGATGCCGGCAGCACAAACAGCTGTCAGTTATTATTCAATGTTATTAAAGTGCAATGCTGTGGTTTATCAGTAAAGTATACTACAGACTGGAATCTCTGCTCATGGTGAGAAGCAGGGGAACACCCTGTCTCATACGATTGGGTCCAACTCGGCTCCAAACCAGTGTCATGTGTTAGGGCTCCAACATGTGATTAGTAAGCCAGTGTCATAGGTGCATATGTGCATTTGTTGTTTTAAAAGGGGCATAAGTGAATGAAAGTGAATGTCTACCTGTCTGGTAGTAGGAATCTGCCACGCTGGGTTGTGACTGTGCAGCAGCGACCGCCGCAGTAGCAGTAGGCTGTTGGTAGTACTGCTTAGTGTCATACGCGACAGGAGCTGTGGACCGGACATAGGAGTAGGAGTCCTGCAGAGGAAAACAGTAAAACACAATTACAGGGTTGGCAGTTCAAATCCTGGCTCTCTCTGTCCACATGTCAAAGACAGCGAACCCCTAAGTTACTTTTATTGAGACAAATGAGGAGCATGGACCACAGTGGCAACAACTACCTTACACAGATGCACACCCATTACACAATTCAACATACTGGTAATATGCAATTCATTAACAAAGTATTTAGACCCCTTCACAGTTCACTTATTTCACATTTTGGTCACATGTTGCAGCCTTATGCTTAAATCATTGAAATTCATTTTCCCCCCCTCATCAAAAGGGTTGGGCAATATATGGAAATGATATCCATATCATGATATGAGACTAGATATCGTCTTAGATTTTGGATATCATAATATCGTGATATGACATAAGTGTCTTTTCCTGGTTTTAAAGGCTGCATTACAGTAGAGTCATTTTCTGAACTTACCAGACTGTTGTAACTGTTTTATTATTTACCTTTACCCACTTAGACATTATGTCCACATTACTGATGATTATCTAAAATCTAAGTGTGAAGATATTTTGTTAAAGCACCAATTGTCAACCCTAGAATATCGCCGCAATATCAATATCGAGGTATTTGGTCAAGAATATGATATCTGATTTTCTCCCTATTGCCCAGCCCTACTCATCAATCTACACTTCATACCCCATAATAAAAAAAGTTGAATCAGAATTTTACGACTTCTTGCAAATGTACAGTATTAAAAATAAAAAACCAGAAATATCACATTGAAATCAGTATTCAGACCCTTTGCTATGTAACAGATTTAGCTCAGGTGTTTAGCTTAGAGACAGTATTTATTTTTCAAAGATTTTTTTAGTACCCCAGTTATAACAATATTCTGCGGCTGGTGGGCACCAAGGGGTTAAATCTCAAGGGTGTAATAGTCGTTCGTTGGATAATAAATATACTAAGACTAAAAGAAAAAGTGAAAAACAGGTCACAGGACTTAGCTGTCATTGAATCTGTGTACACTGTTAAAATGACTCAGCCAATAGCTGGTATAATCACCCTGCCCAGTGTGGCCACCAAGAATCTAAATGACAAAAAGCTGTAACAACATTAAAAGGAAAATAGAAAACTTTGTGTACCTGGTAGTTTTGTACCTGGTAGTTTTGAGAGGTGACGGGCGGTGGCGGTGGAGGGACCTCCGGCTGGCGCTGAGGGTAGCCGTAGTCAGTGGCCGCGTGGGTTGGCTGGTATCCTCCATAAGCTGCAGCAGTAGCAGCCGCTACTGAGACGGGCGCAGGCCGAGCTACAGCAACCGTGGCTGCAGTTGGAGCGTAGGCCGCCGCCACCGTGTGTGCCGCCACAGGCGCTTGATGAACCGTGTAACTGGCCACTGTGGTGGGATGTGTGTATGCTACCCCGGCAGTCGGCTGCTGACTGGTAGGGCAACACAAAAAGAGAAAAGTCCAAGGTTAGCTGGCCAGTCGCAACTTGTTGGCATCACTCATTGTGGCAGTGGTTTTAAGATAACAGTTTAGGGTCCCATTTCACGTGCTGCTAGCATCACCGCTACACTAGTTGGAGGTATAATAGACGAGCAGGGAATCTCAGGCTTCCACTCTGCGATACAGAACATTAATGGGACGCTTTGCCAAGTAAGAGACGGTGGATGCACTCACAGCAGACAGCTATTGGCAATCGGAGCAGAGGACAAATTAACAATAAAAGTTGTCTACTGGTAGTAAACGGTTCTGTGTTGTCCCAGGTTAAATATTCTCTATGAATCGGGGCGGGCTGGGATTGTGCTGACTAAATTGGAGTTGCTACAGTAGCCAACTGAAGGTCCGCCCCTCCGCCCTCTACAAGACAATCAAATCGTTAATCACAATTCTTTGTATGACAATAAATTGTCAACTAAAATGTCACAGCCCTAAAAACTCTCCTCCCACATCTTTTCGCCACTGAAGTTGGGTGGGCTGCGTCTGACAATTTCTGTCACTTCGCAAAACTGTCAATACGGCATTCACACTCACAAAACGAGTAGTATATATCAACGTTTAATTTTTACGGGAATGGTCAGGTGTCGCCGTAGGTTCCGCTGGATGTCCCTCATTTTCGGCCTGATGGCCAACACCCTCCTCTGTGTGTTGCCGTTCTAAACTCCGGTGGATTTATGACAGGGGTCTCCAACAAGTAGCAGGTTTCTAAAGTGGTAATGTTTTCTTGGACCCTGATGGGAATATTTTCAGTGATGTAGCCAACTATCTGGGCTAAAAGTAGGGTAAAATAGTCATGAACATTGACGTGAAGTGAAGATTTTTCCATAAGCTTTGGGTTTTGCAATTTCATGCGTGTACAAACAGCTTCATTCAGCGTATGTGCGTTATGTAAATAAATGTAAGCGATGTGATGCAAGTAGCTCTTGGGCACTTTTTTTTTTTTATTTTTTTTTTTAAAGTAGCCCTTAGATGAAGAAAGGTTGGAGACCCCTGATTTGTGAGGACTATGGTTAACTGCTCCTCAGATCTCTGCAGGGTAAATCCAGACAGCTAGCTAGACTATCTGTCCAATCTGAGTTTTCTGTTGCACGACTAAAACTACTTTTGAACGTCCACATGTTCCACCAAAACAAGTTCCTTCTTGAGACTATTTAGCAGAGGCACCGTGGCTCCGTCCGGCACTTGGCACCGCCCAAGAAGATGGTGATTGGTTTAAAGAAATGCCAATAAACTGGAGCACGTTTTTCTCCTCCAGGAATGCTGTGTGGACTAGCCAGACTATTGGCGTTTTTCCATTACATTGCTGCTCGGCCGCGGTGCCCCGTTGTCCTTTTTCCATTGCCGATTTTGTACCGCCTTATGCGTGAGGCGAGCGTGGCTGGTCGTCATAGCGACACCGCAGGAAACTGCCCTGACCTGGGGGGGAGTCAGGGTGGTTTCCGGGCCCTGTTAATAAGGCTAGTGGCAGAATATAAATATATAAAAGCTATAAATGCAGTCATTTACATTTAGATCCATGACTAAAACATATGGGGATAATTCCCACTCCCACAGTTAAAGGTCCAGTGTGTAGGAGTTTCTCCCATCTAGTGTTGAGATCATAGATCATCAACTCTCTCGCACCACGCAGTGCAAAGTACGTATTACAGCTACGGTAGCCGTCACGCTTCAAAAAGACGGTCTCTTGCTCTTTTCAATCTCCTTTTTCTAAGCGAAGAAGACTCCTGTTCCTGAAATTTGGATTTTGAATATGTGAGGTCCTCCACGTTTCCTTCTTCAGGAAGCTACGATACCTATTAGCAGCACCTCTGAGTTCATCATGTGACAGCAAAAATGCGAAAGGTGGAGCAGTATGTCCTGTATGTCCCTTACCAGCTAACGTATTTCAAGATGGAGCATGAATATGGAGCGTCTACCCCAGTTCATGCGAATGTAAAATTTCAAGCCAATAGGAATACTTGGAATTTATGGTTGTGGTAAATATTCATGACAAAGTTTGTGAACTGGCAACACAGATTTTGATAATGAACTACTAAACACATTACACACTGGACCTTTAAATGTAGAAACGACAGATTGAATTTCAATACATGTGAGAGATCGGCAGAGAAGAAGTGCAGTTTCATAGATTGTGTTCTCCAACAGCACCAGAGCAGCTGTCATTAGCAGGCTGTGGCTATTCATAGCACTCATTCCACTAATTAATCACATTCACATGTACCTGTAAACCATCATCAATCTGTATTAAACACAGGGTTGTTTTCCCAGGTTGATAATGGGCTGACACACTGAACTTTAATGTCAACGACCCCCCATTTGAAAAGATTTTGTCCTGTGCCCCCGATCTAAAAACCAGTGTTCTGACATACAGTAACACTGTAATAAAAGCCTCCTTGTTCATTCAAAGACCATTGGGTCTTCTGTCAACCTTTTAACGTACGTGGCTCACCTTTTGCCGCAATGTAATGTTTATCAGGCAACACTGTGTTGGCCAAAGAAATGGCAGTGTGCACATTAATGGATTACTTTGAATAATCTGGCCCGCTGTGTTGTGGCGTCTGATAACCCTAAACTGATATGGACGGATTACTGAGACTGGGCTCCATCTGTATAACAGGTTATCTCCGCAAAGGCCACGAGCGCAGCTCCGTGCGTGTGTTTTAGGTTTTAACGCAGTGTGAGCAGCCGCAGCCGCAGCAGCAGCCGCAGAGTGAGGGACGGCCACCCCTCCCCTCCCCCAGCTCTAACAATGGGAAGCACACAGCCACTTTATCTGCACATCACTCACACTCCGCTAGTGTGTAAGTTAATATGTAGCATGTTGTGACTGATAGGTCCGTTACTTAGGCCCCCCTTACCTGTACTGGGCGGCAGCGCCATGGGTGAATCCAAAGTAATTGCCGGTAGCCATTTTGGCATCTTCACCGAGCCGGCTGGGCACTGCGGAGGACAGACAAACACACACAGCTAACAGTTAGCGGTCCAAGGACTACCATTAACATCACTATCTTAATACTGCTTCTAACGTCACTTCAACCTGTCTAGCTGTAAAATACTATCCACGTTTTTGTAACGATACTCACCATAGGTGAAGGACACCACTGGACATATGGGAATCATTGGGTTTGTGTTTTCTAACGACGGTCGAGCAGTAGATCAGCGTATTTATATGACATGTCGTACCCGGAAATGCCGTCTTGGCGCCTGCGCAGAGGATGGGAGCAATGGTGTAAACCGAGTTCTGCACGCCCGCTGAAAACTGCATGCAATCACGGGGGCGCGCACAGTTCCTGCTGCAGCAGCAGCAGCATGCAGTTCTCGGCATTCAGGTCAGCTCAATGGAAAAGATGTTTTCCTTTTTTGTGGTTTATTGTTCACTAACTTTATTAAAATCACATTACGAGACAGTACAGGCAGTATGGGAAAATACAAAACACACACACAATATGAAAATGTAAAACGTAAATAGCACAGAAATGAGAAAATAAATGAAATACGCATAAAGACAACTCAATTAAAGGTCCCATATGCATATTTTTAAACTTGTATTTTGGGAAAAGCCCAGTCTGCTCTGATTGGTCAGTGTTTCCGGGTCTTCTGCATCTCTGCACCGTTATTGCAGCCGGGGAACGACTGTAACAGCACTTTCTACCTATATATAGTATAGTTGTGACATTACAACTGTACAGAAGTGCGGGCCGCTCATTTAAAGGGACATGCAGTTTCTGAATACAGGCTGTGTGCATTCATATAGCTTAAAATAGAATAGAATCCAACTTTTTTTTTTTCCCAGCCAAGAGCGGAAAATACTCTTTGGTCTCACCAAACAGATACCAACATCCTATTACATCAATGCAAACATACACACAACATACAGTACACAATATGCTTTCTCTGTAGAAAGGTGCAAATTAGTGGTTTATTCATCAGCTTTATTGCACTAGGCATAAAGGCTCTCTTATAGATCTCCTTGTTTACCAGAGGTACTCCGTTTCTCTGTCCATAGTATTGATATAGCACCTCCACCTGCTTTATAATGAAAATAAGACATGGAAATCTCACTTTTTACAATATGGGACCTTTACCAAAATTCAGACTGTAATGTAACACAAAGTGTGTCACAGAAACCACACACAGTAATACATGGCTTTAATAAATTACAATTACTAAAAATAAAAACAGGAGCTGAGAAAAAGGTATCATAAATCTCATGTTACAGTGAGGAAAGACAAGAGGCAGGATTCAAAATCACATCAAATCATAAAATCCTGAAGTTCTCCAAAACAAGCTTTTGAGAATGTAAGGTTTGCCCAAGAAGAGACAGCAATTTCATCGATATCAATTTCTTTGATACATTAGAATAAATAAGACCATACTAGAGATCAGACTGGATGATTGCACGGTAGAAGTGGATCTGTCTGAGTAATAACAAGCATTTCTTTCTCCTGGCCCCTATCTCTGTTTAGTCATGGAAATGAACTACACCATACATAATGCAGGAAGGATGCACCACTACCATTAAACAAATAATAAATACAATGATAGCTACAAGCACACTTGCATTGTTATTTACCATTATGCTACAAATGTGCATATCTTTTATGTTTGCACATTGTATGAAATGTGTTTTTTGGGCAAAACAAAACATCAGAGCCAATAACAGTCATTATACAAATTTTATTAAACAAGAGTTACCGTTATAATACACACAGCACTTTGTTGTGGCTCATTTACTTGAAACACACTTTCCCTCCTGATGATGGGATGCAGTTTGACTGGGAAACCCTCGATATGAACAGATTATACTTTGTCATATTTGGTAGGCGACTAAGAGAAACTTACGTCATTTCATAAACTCCACATTTAAAGAATTGTGTAACAGTCCAAGCTTTATTAGCTCCTACTGCACACTGAGGAACCTCCTCTTCTTGGCTGTGTGTGTGTATGCATGGTGACGCCACTCCACATCGGCCGTACTCTCATTCTCCAGGGTGCCCAGTTTGATCATATACACTAAACAAAAGAACACACGCAAACATTTCACACATCCCACAAGAAAAGTGGAACACAATGGAGGAACGTTTAGAGCAGGGGTGCCAGATTTGATAATGTGAAGATGCCCAGGGGCCAATGGTCCCTTCTGACATTTTTTTAACAATAAAAGTTACATACAAATGCACTGATCTATAACCATTTTTATATTCATTGTCACAATGATCTATTTTTTTCCGGAAACGTAACCAAATCAACGGCACTCAGACGTAAACAAATCTAAAAAACTATTCTGCCTTACTTTTACATCTGTAGTCAGATAACCGAACACACTGTACGGAAAACCTTCAACTTGAAGTTCAATATTTTTTATTATGCGTGATGCAAAGTTTGTTAACATTTAAGCGCACAACATACAGTATGACTCTCGTCTTTCACAAACTGAGACTGCGGGCCGTATGAAAACACACACACACACACACACACACACAGAAAATTCAAGGTAGTTTAACTTGAAAATAGAAGAAGACTGCCTTTGTTTCAACGTAGAGTTTAAAGTCAGTGAGGTTGATGTGACTACAGTGTTCTAGTCGTGTTAAAGTTTTTATTACTTGGTTTAACTTCATACTTTAAGTTAAAACAACATAACCACATATATAGCAGAGATAGCGTGGGTGTTTGGGTGGGGCCGCCCCAGGGCCCCGTGTGAAACACAGGCCCCTCTAAAGCTGCTGATCTTGCATCACTTGACACAAAAGGGTCTCTAGTGAAGTGACACGCTGCAGCTTAATGGCTGAAGGAAACCTATTACTGCTCAATGTCAAACACTGCAATACTCCAGCTCTTCTTATCAAACGTAACAGTCACTTAACTCATGGTTACAAATGTAAACCAGCACAACGTGACAATTACCAGGCAACAGAACACTACCGTCTAAGCAGACACGTTTAATGAACAGAGCTCATAAAGATACATTTGTATTTCGAACAAACTGCAAACTTTTCAGCAAAGTTTAACACAACTCTATTTACCGCCTTGCATCATGGGAATTGACCAGCCAATGAACCAATTGCACCTGACTGCAGGTACTCTCTCCGCCGGGGGCACTAGTGCTTTCAACGTGCGTTATATTTTAGTTGAAATGTGAATAGGCTACATCACCTATCTGCCGTGTATAATTCATTTATTGTGTCCATGCTTTATCTTTGCCGTGAAAGAAGAATTTTTTTTTTGCAACACACACACGCTTTTTTTTCAACTGATAACTTAACTTGCATACCCAAGCTCAATCAGCACATACATATCTGACAAAACATTAAAATAGTCGACCTAATGAATAAATGCAAGTTTAACTTTCAAAAACTCAAAGTTGAGTTCAAAATCCACAACTTGTATAAGCTCGTTCAGTTAAAAATAAGAAATAAGTGGACAGAACTAAATGGTCTGTAATGTTTTACAGTGTACTTACATTTCATTTCAAACCTGGGTCCGACTTCTGTCAGCTCCACGTTCCTGTGGTCTGTCTTCTTGTAGGTGTGATGTCTGAAATAAATGAACGCATTATGTTTTGTACGGTTTACAGAGTGTGTGTGGCATTTGCATGGGGGGGGTTATTTCACACTGACCTGAAAGAGATGAAATCCTCTTGGTTGGCAAATGTGATCACACGCCTGCTGTCCTCCTTCGGCACAGGGAAAAGATACTTGAGGATATTTGAGACCTGCGGGGGCAGAATTGATTAGTCGTGAAAGAGAATATCAATGGCATGACGTGTTCAATGCCTGGTCCAGCTCTCCCTTACCCTACTGCCGAGTCGCGAGGTGAAGTTGTGAAAAATGAGGTGTGGGTAGGCCTCGGACATGGTGCCTATGTCTGGAACATCGTGCCTCATTACCACATTGTACAGGGTGAAATAAGCCGTGGGTCCAAACGGCAGGTGGCACACCACCAGCCCATCTGTGAATGTACACAACAGAAGACATCAGATACTCTCTATGCAGTGCTCTGTACGGACTCTACTTCACTTTATACTCTGCTTAATATCACGTCATCTTCCAAGATGGAGCCGGTTTATTGCCATTCACAATAACTGCAGTTCAAATACTTTGCAGCCGTTCCTTTTCCTTGTGCATAACAATTGTATTTTTTGCAACATGAGCACACAACGTCCCCAAAAGCTGCTTAGAATTAGTGTGCAGTAGAACATTTGGAGAGCCTGTTTGTTAGTGGCTGCTTCATGATGTATAAACACTAGCAGAGAGACCAAACACATGTCCCCACTTTGAGAGAAAGGACAGAGTGAGGTGAACGGCGTACCTGGCTGTCCTCTGGTTTCGTGCACGATGACGAGGTCTGTGACATTGTTGGCCTTGCAGGCGCTCACCAGCGCATTGATCTCGTGGTTTCCTCTGTTCATGCGCTGGGCTCCTGGGAACATCAGCTTCACCTCCTGGGACCATTCACATACATCACTCATTTATTCTCCGCTCCGACTGTGTAATAAAGAAAAGCCCTGCTTCTTCCTCTGAAATGTAGCTCACGTGTCTCTGTTGTTCAGTAAGTTTGTTCGCTTTTGAAATGCCTATTGGAAGAGCAACTAAGGTAACTCAGTGGTAGTTCCTGTAGCTGTGGAGAATGAATGATTGCAGCCTTCAAGAGCCCCTGTTATACTTCTTTTCAGCAGCATATTTGTATTCTTGGTGTCTACTAGAATAGGTTCACATGCTATGATGTTTCTCATACTGCCATTGGTTTTTATTACATGCATTTTATTGTTAATTATATTCTTAGTATCATTTTCAAAAAGGACTGTCAATTAATTAATATAAATATTGTAAAGATTCGGAAAGAAATTGCAGCAACGCTTTTATTTTACAGGTTTGTAATTTAGGAATAATTATGTATCTTGTAATTTAGCTATTGTGTTAGTTATTGTGTGTTTTTTGCCTTTAAAGAACAGCTCCACGTAACTCCAAGTAAGCATCATTGTATCATCCATTTTAATTTAATTGATTCTCCATATATGTTGGAGGTTTGCCTGTAGACAGATTACACATATAGTTCAGATGGCCCATTGGGTTTTTATAAAAGAAGACTAGTTTATGCAGGTAATACATTGGAAGTGTACTAATTGAACACAGCCTCCATTTTCTATAGAATTAGTAAAAATAAATAAATAAGTAAAACCTTATTTTTTAGGAAACTTGTGAGACAATAACTAAATGAAATGATTTGGTAAGTAAAGAGCCAGAGTCAACCTGTGGTCCATCTGCTGTCCTAACTGATTCTGACCTTGGAAAACATTTTGAGTCTGGAGCTGGGGTCTCTGGAGGTGGTGACCATCACCTTGGGGTCTTCTACTCCGGCCCATTTATACTCATCGTCCATGTGGGAGCTGACACCTGCACACAGCCAGTACAGCAACAGAAATGAATACACGCTAAACACCCACACAACCAGTACTTTTTACATGCACACCAATATTCCACTATTCCTCCGAATATGACAATATTCCCAATTTGATCAGGTCACGTAAACAGCATATTCCGTATGGATATTCTGAATAAGGCCTATTTCTGAATTTAGCATTGTGTGTAGGGTTGGGCATCGTTTAGATTTGAACAATTCTGATTCTGATTCTTCCTTTTGATTCCGGTTCTCATCGAGTCTCGATTCTGATTCTTTGAGGGGTGGAGATGAAACGGGTCACATGCCTATTTTCACAAATAAGAGGAACATTTTATTTTGAGTCAGTGGTGGTTTGCAGTTTTACGGCTTTTTCCAACGTAAAATAAAGCCAGACTAGAGCGCTGCTAACTGAGCTCCAAGGCTGCAACACAACAAGAGCCTGGTCGCTACGGAAACCAAAACTTTTAAACCAAATCCTCTAAACGATTCCAATAAAGAAACTATTCTACTGGAATCGGAATTTTTGAAACGATTCCAAGTAGGAATCGGTTCTCGATGCCCAATCCTAATTGTGTGATATGCCGGTATTATTCAGGTTTTAGAAGCATTCTTTGGACATGTATACTGCGCATTCAATCAGGGTTTTTACCGCCTGTTTACGGCTTATAGTCAGCTGTGTGTGTTCCTATGGTTGTTGGACACTAACCAACCAGCTGTCAGTTCAAGTTAGTCCGGCTGTGGTAGAGATGCTCGGCCAAAAGAAAAGAAAGAGAAACACAGCTACTTTGAAACATTATCAAAGACTTGGACATCAACAAGTCCTCCACCGCTGGAACACAAAAAAATCCTGTTTTACATGGCTACATGTAAACTGTGAATACTAGTGGAATATTCACTTTCATTAGCTATGGAAACAGCATAGTCGGAATATTGTCTTATTTGGAAATATTACAGAAATAACAATATTACTGGAATATTATTTGCATGTAAACGTAGTCACTGGTGCACTATATGATGGTGTTGGTAATATGAAGCCATAAGGGCACTGGCCTTCTGCCCCTTCATCGTCGTACTCCAGCAGGTCCTGCAGCTGCAGAGCCTCTTTGCGTACCTCCGTTGGAAGAAGACGATTCTCTGCAGAGGGAAGAAACAGCTTGTGTTATACCAAGATCTGGATCATTTCCACTGCTGACCAGCTGGCAGACAACATGATGCCCTCCTACCTTCAAGAGCGCCCTTCAACTTCTGTTTCTTCTCCTCTACCGTCCGCAGACGGTCCTCCTGGGCCTTCCTGTACAGGTACTCCCGCCTCAGCCTCACCTCGCGACGGAGCTAGCACCACAGTAACAGCACATTATCTCAAAAATCCTATGTATCGTGATTTTATTGTGACGATTTTTAAATCGATTCTTTTCCCTAGAATCAATATTTTTACGTATTTATTTTTTACCAGTGATTGACCTAAATATGTTCTGTTTATACGGTGCCACCGACAGCGACTACATCAGATCTGTTTCTAACAGAAGATCCGTGTTATGTTCTTCTTTACAAAGTCAATAAATGTCAGACTGACTGACTGACTTGTGATGTCATTCTTCTTAGTAATGTCTCATGATAGATTGTCTCTAGAAGTGTATCATTCAATTTGTGTGTATTGTGTGTGTGACTGTGTTTTACTGTAGAGGATTCAACACCGGGATGTAACAATCTGCAGCTGCCGTCGGAGAAACAACACAGACGGGGCGTTCAATGAAACTGGTAAACTACAGCCTCGTGGTGCATTTGAAGTTATTGTAAATGTCCTTTTCCCATCTGATGGTTCAACAGCAATTTACTAGTGAAATTAGTTAGTTATTGTTATACATTATTATTAAATAATTTCATGTTGACCATATGGCCTTAGCAGTAAACAAGCCGTTCTTTAATGTCACCAACTGTTGTTTAGTACCCTTTTTTTTTTTTTTTTCTTACTTTCTTAAAAAGTATCGGTTCAGGCACCGTTAAATATGTATTAATTTCGATTAATTAATCACAGAGTATGTAATTAATTAGATTACATTTTTAATCGATTGACAGCCCTAATACATATATACATATATATATATAGACACACACACACACACATCTGTAAATTTGACCTAAACCCTAAAATGATTAAGACATCATGGTTAACGTTATAAACTCTTCATATGGACCAGTCTGGAAGTTAACACCTAGCTATGTTAACTAACTAGAGCCGTTTACCGGACCGGACGTTAGTTAATGCCGAATTCCAGAATAGCGTTTGATGATCAAGGACACATGCATGTTGATAAATCACATTTTGTCATATATGTAGCTTCATAAGACTGAGCTGATGGGATTGACCTGATAAGTAAACACAGTTCTGGGTTTCTTCTTTGCACCCGTCCCAGAGCTCATTCAGTTGTTAACGTATTCTCTAACTCAAGACTGTGATGTTTACACTCAATGAGGACACATTTCATTTCATACCTACTAAAATAATTAATGCTCAGGAATCTTTTTAATCCTGTTTGAACTTACCATGATGATTCTTTAGGTAGGAGCTAGCTAGCATTCGAGCACTACTCACATGGACACAGGAGGACATGCGTACAAGAGCTTCCTTCATTGGCTGACAGAGGATCCAATGAAAGCGCTCGATACTGACTGGCAAGCTTTTCAAAATAAAAGCCTGCGTTAAACTCCAACCTTGCTACAGTGTTGAGTAGTACCACAGGCTTCAGACTGGCCCCAAAATCCAACAGGTTATTATTACAGTTACGCCAAAACTCTATGTACCTGCAGGCCAATTTGCACATGCTAACATACTGTTTTCAAAACTGTTAAACTTAAGTTCAAAACAATAACATAATAAAAAACTGAATAAGACAGCAATTTGCTACATTTCTACAGTAATATTGTAATGAGATATATTTTGAATCGAAAAATTAAATGCTATGAAAACAATTGGACAATTGGACCAACCACAGCTGATTCTCATTATGGCTGAACACCTACACAGGTGTTACTCTTTCAATTTCATTACAAAAGGAGACAACCTCACAATAGTTTTGTATTGTGAGGTAAACATGGACCCAGCCAGAGATGGAGAAGTGGCTGAAAGAGGAAGAAGAGTGGCTGGGAGGGGGCGAGGAATTCATATGCGTGGTGGAAGAAGAAGAGGAAGATCAAGAGCCGTAGTCTCAGATGAGATTAGAGCGACTGTAATCAATCATGGTCTCTCAATGAGAGAGGCTGGTCAGAGAGTGCAGCCAAATCTGCAACGCTCAACAGTGGCATCTATTGTTAGAGTTTTCCAGCAAACCAACAGGTAACTTGTATTGACTGAGCTGCACATTACAGAATAGAGCAAAGCCTGCAAACCCACTTGTGTGTAATTGCTCTTGCTTTTCTGCTTCTGACTCAACGTCTGCCTCACACAGGTGGGAGACGTAGGATGTTCACTGATGTCCAGGAAACTGCCAGTTGATATGGTCATCAGAAATGATCTCAGCATAAAACTCACTGAAAATATTCACAGTGTAAGCGTTTAACAACTATTTCTAGAGTCCTGAAAAAACATCAGGTCAGGATGAAGCAGTTGTATACTGTGCCTTTTGAGAGGAACTCTGAATGTGTCCGGCAACTCAGGAACCAATCTGTCCAGGTAAGATCACAATACTGTAAAATACAGTTTGACCAAAACCAAACACACACAAAGACATACATTTTAGGTAATGTATACTACTGCAATAGCCCAACTCTTATGTTGCCTTGTGGATTTATTTTAGAGAGTCACGCACACCCCACATTTTCATCTTTGTGGATGAGGCGGGTTTCAACTTGGCCAAAACACGGCGACGAGGAAGGAATGTGATTGGGAAGAGAGCCACAGTGGATGTCCCGGATAGTAAATCTGGCCAATTCACATGACATTAACTAAACCGTTAAATCTTTCTTTTATAGCCATAACAAAACGTACTCCGACGGTAAGACAATGACCTTTTTTTTTTTTTAATCATGCAACAGAAACATGGCAGTTTAAAGTATAACCCCAACATCGTTGTCTTTTCTTTCTCCAGAAGGCAGCGGAGGAGCGTTGTGGTGATGTCACAGAGCTGGCTGATCCACAGTATGAGAACACAGCGTCTTTCTGACAGCTGGAATGATCACATGTTCTAGCTTCATTTCAACACGCAGTCATCCAACTCATGCTGTTTTCTTTCTAAGTGTTTCAAGGGGGAATTCTTTTATTTTTAAAGACCCAAGCAATGTTCTTTATGAAGAAATAAGTTTGCATTTATTGGACAAACCAAACAGAGGCAATCTCACACAGTGTAGAGATGAAACATGTCACGGGGTGAAAAATAAATGAAGGGCTTCATTCCAACAGTCGTACATCCATCTGGAAAAAGACAACCTTTCCAAAGTGCATATCCATTTCCAGGGATGTTATTACTTTAGACAGCATGATTAGATCTTTGCTGTCTGGATCATTTGATAGGATTTCAGTTAAGTTGTTTCCACACGGTGCTTGTATCATTTTTGGAACAAAGCTCTTCAAATATATGCATTTATCTATATACTTTATACATTCTTTGCTTACTGTACATTTAAGTCTCATGCTTTGCTTGAAACTGTGCTTTCAGCATTCATCCTCAATTCCATGACAAAAGACAAAAAAAGAGCACACAGTATTCAGGATCAATGCTGCATAGTTTCAACTTTGGAATATCAAACATAATGTCTTTGTAAACCAACAGAGTGTAGCCATATAGGTATGGGAGATGGAAACTGTATTAAATCTGTCCAGTTGTCAAAACAAGTTTAAAAATACACAGAATTTCTCTTAGATGCAAAAATGCTTCAGTTATTGGAAACATTTTGGTGAATGTCTGATACTGTAGTGGATGTAGTTCATATCACCACGTAAATGTCCTTAAAGCAGTGACGTTAGGAGACGGGAACAACTGGAATCCATGAGTCCAACCGTTGAGTTTCAGCACAAATCACACAACAAAACAAAATAGAAGCAATAAATAACACAAGGATCATAAAACAATGAGGAAATCTTGGAAATGTTACTTACAGAGAAATATTAACATAGTTCCATAGTACTCCTTTAGAAGGACAGGTGTTTTGCTGTCCTACGAGAATCAAAGAAAAGACAAACAGATGTACTGATCCACTGCAATCGTATAGGAGCTTTCAGAGTTTCACCAACACGTCACAGTAAGAACACTTCACTATGGTTCATGAGGATAGCGGCTCGCCACTCCCTAGTTGTAACCTCCATTAAGGCAGAAAACAAGAGGAGAATTTGTATATCGCCCTCCAGGGAGAAGCACAGAAAGGGCCGGTGAATGAACTGTTACACTTGTACCAGCTGTTTTGACCAGTGGAAGAAATCATAAAATCATGTTGCTGACGTCCGCACTAAGCCGGCTAACGCACACACATTCCACTTCTCGTGACACTGAAACTGCCTTCAAGATGCTCACG
Source organism: Sander vitreus (assembly GCF_031162955.1). Taxonomy (NCBI): domain Eukaryota; kingdom Metazoa; phylum Chordata; class Actinopteri; order Perciformes; family Percidae; genus Sander; species Sander vitreus. The sequence continues at coordinate 386,780 of NC_135859.1, read as the reverse complement.
GTCACATTTGGTCATCAGAGCCGTACGCTGTTGCTGGGACTTGGCAGACTCACTGTCCCACCGGACAGAAAACACATGCTAACGTATGTGAACACGGGACCTGGACAGGCTTTGGTCCAGCTCTCCTCTCTCTGCCTCACCTTGCATTAAATGTCAAAAGAAGAAAAAAAAAAAGAACCTGGAACAGTTCATGATCACTATAGTCGCTTTTCCATCACGTGGTACCTGCTCGACTCGCATCGCCTTTTTTGGTTTTCCATTACGAAAAAAAAGTCCCTGGTACCTGCTAACAGCTACTTTTTTTAGTACCACCTCAGTCGAGGTTCCCAGCGAGCTGAGGCGATACCAAAAGGTGACGTGAAAGCGACAGACAGGGGTGTCCTGAACAAACCCGCCATTTTTAAACAGTTCAGCCAGCTGTGTTTATTTCTGCTGCCTCCAGCTTCATCTGAAACTAAATGTGTCTTCTGGCAACAACACACCTTCCACGTTCTGGGTGTCGCGTTAGGTCACGGCAGTTTCCTGCGGTGCCGCTTGTTTTACAGTTCTGCGGAGGCTCCAAGCAGAGCTTTCGTCATAGCCTACGTACACACACAAGTATAAACATCAGGCCACTTACATCGGCTACGGAGAAAGCTCTGCGTGGAGCCTCCACAGAACTGGAAAACAAGCTCAAGTGGCCTGATGTTTATACTTGTGCGCTGGTGTTTGAGTCGAGCCAGCATATAACGACCAGCCACGCTGAGGCGGTACTAACATCTGCAACGGAAAACGGACACACAGTGTGTCGAGTAGAGTCGAGGCGAGTAGAGTCCAGCAGGTACCATGTAATGGAAAAACGCCATATGTCTTTTTTCCCTTCCCAGTCAGTAGAAAGAGGGCGAGTGTGCACATAATGGTTAACATCATGCAACACGTCAACAATAAGTTTTTGTTCAGGACGTTGTGAAGCGTCCCAGATGCTGACACTACGATGGATTCAAAGTGCAACTATCGCGCCCAATGCTAATTTTGGCTCCCGGCGCCATTATATCGTGGTCTAATCTTCTCTGTCCTCTCAAAGTGCCTCAGTCTACATCTGGTGAGACAGATGCAGCCTGCTCACTCTGCTGAGTCTCAGTTGTTCAAATCTCTGTTTAGTCCTCGGTCTGACAAAATCGACATTCATACAGGTTAATGACTTAGCTGGCATAGCCAGACATGGCCTATCTATTCTGGGATAGGGGGGAAAACAGCTCTGACTTGTATGCTTTTCTTTAAACCAATCCCAGCTGTCCTGGGCGGCACCAAGCCCTGATAGCAGAGGTAGCAAGAGGGGAGGGACATCCAGTCGTGTCTCTCATGTCATGCTTTATCTCAGCAAAGTGGATCCGTTGAGCCAGACCAGTTAATGACAAACTGTGTAGTGTGTGATCAGCTATATGGACACTTGAAATGAGTTTTCCCTGCTCCGCCCTGAAACACCAGCAGCTAAGTGTGGACGGAGGCCAAAACAAAGCACGCCGATTCCACATGCAGCCGGCTTAGCGTGGACGTTCTCCCAGAGCGAAGAAGGGGAAGTCGTCTCAGAGTTCCTAAATCAACTCACTGTGAATGATTGTTCAGTGTTTATGTAGAGACACAAGACTAAATGTGCCGTTAACCACTGAAGCCAACAAGTAGAAAGAAAGAAAAAGACAGAAGACTGTCAGTGGTCACTGTAAGCATGCTCTCCATTAGTACACCAACCAGACACAATGGGAACCCTATTTACAGACTGGGTCACTGCTATATCAAATCA
>NC_135859.1:292500-382500 GCF_031162955.1 Sander vitreus | reverse complement strand
GGCTCTGGCTGCTCCTCCCTTCTTCCTGGCCAGGTGTCGGGGCGGCTGCTCTGCAGCTGGAGTCAGAGTCAGGGAGATGCTCGGGCCTTTAGGGGCCACCTTTGGTTTGGTGATGTGGATCACAGGCCTGAAACAGCAGGATATGGAACATGTGTCCACCTTTATATTTGTATTGCATATACACCAGTGTCTTTCACATTCTTCACTTGCTAACTTTGTTTCTTATCTGTTCACTCATTGTGCGGTCACTGTGATCTTTTTCTGCAGCAGTGGTGAAGAAACCACAGAAAGTCAGCAGCCATCATAGCTACATCTAACATCAGGTCAGACTCTTTTAAAAAAAGCACACTAGAATATGCAAATGAACAAATCTTGCAGCACTCTTCGCTTGTTGTCAAGACACTGCAGGGGGCCGTGGCACCCACTAAATATGCCACAAGCCAAAACAGGATTCATTCCTAACCCTAGCACCCAATCTGCACCCGCCATGCCTGTTGCTTCCTGTCAAAATGTTTTACAATTCTATATGACAGTATGGATTGAGAAGGGACATAATATGTTGCTTTGTGGTTATTCGTGTTGGTAACTGGTTGGTTAACTTTTACTTTGGCTTCCTATGACAGCCCCCACATTCCCTCTATACCTCAACCCATACAGTATTATAATAGTTTAATTTATTTAATTTATATAAGAACTTACGCTTTGAGCTCGTGCTCACTGTCCAGGTCTTGGTCCTGTGTGATAACGGGGCCTGCTTGGGCCACCTCGTCCTCATCACTGGTCAGAGTGATGTCTTTACTGAGGGGCAGGGTCCTGGGCTGGGGGAGACCGGGCTCCGTGTCATCAGGATCCAGCTCGTCCTGGAAACCAGACACCATGGGGTTTCCTCGGCTCTCCCCATCACTGGGACAGAGACAAGACAGGAAAGAGCTCTTTTTTACCTTCACTCATTGAGAGCGAGGCTGCTACAGTGTTAGGCTGGTTAAATAGAGCTCGGTTTATCAGCCAGGTTAAGGCTGATTTCAAAGTGAATGTAAAAATGGTCTAATGTAGGACCTGATTGTTAAAGCTCTGACCTGTCGCTGTCCATAGCCGCTGCACGCTGAGGCGGCTTGGTCCGGGGGGGCAGGCTGTCCTCCAGGAAGCTTTTATCCAGTCTCTCATCGGGCATAAAATCATCCACACTCTGAACCTTAGCAGGACACACTGATGCAGGCGGCTCGTCTGGGGAGAACATACAGCCCAATTTATGTGATAACCTTCAAATAAATTCACTTTATTGAAACCAAATGAAAACGTGACATCACAACACCAGCCAGGTTTATTTATGGCTGAATAATTCATATAAAAAGGTGATCTCAAAAATTATTGTTTACTTTAACACAATTTTGATCAACAAACTATAGCTATTGGCTAACTGCTTACTGTTTTTTGTTCATGTCTGCCAGTCAAGCATCAAGAGCTTCTTTAATTCATCAGATTATATCAAACATTTCAGTTAATCTAGTCAAAACCAATAATTTTGTAATTTTAGTCAAACTGATTTCACATAAAATTTGATCTTTTCATTTAAAAACACAAGCGAAATGATTAGAAATCTAGCTTTGCAGTTTCTCCGAGTCCTCCTAACTGTTCTCATTAGTAATGCGCTGGTCAGTTGCACCCCCCGGCTGTTAAAAGAGCCAATGCACACCGCCCAACATGCAAAAACACCCGAACCATAGAGACATAAACTTTATGCAGTGTAGTAGCACAACTGTCAGGACTGAGCCAAAGACCGAGACAGACAGACAGTTTTCCTTATGTCCACTGACCTTACTGCTATTGACTATACCACTGAGAGCAGAGCCTACCTAACCGTGGATTTACAACAGATCAGAGCGGAGTTGGGGCCCTTGGTTGGTTCTTACGCTTATCTCCACACTTTCATGCATGCACTCACAAAGCAGTGCAATTAAATACCTGCTGGCACACGCTGAATGCATGATGATGGCTTGGTCTTGATCTTGCTCTGTTTCTAATTGTGTGACAATGTGGAGGTCCACCATAGCAATTATATAAATCAAACTGTTGTAATAGAGTCTTGCTGTCTTCTCTGCTGCATGATGAAACAATTAATTTCAAAATAAAGACACAGCAGTGTTTTAAATGTATACTGCACCAAATAATCAGCACTGTACGGATGAATTCATGGATGACATGTTTTGCGTTAGCCTTCTGGAACCTGTCTGATGTGCTTCCTATAGACTTGTCCAGAGTGTAAGCTACAGTGTCAGAGTGAGGATGTGAGTATCATCAATGGTTGCGGACAATGTGCACACAACTACAGAGGAGTTGGCATGTGGACTGATGCAGAGTCTTTTACTGCTTCAGTAATGTGTAAAAGAGACTCACCTGGTGCAGAAGAAGGAGCCTCAGAGGCAGGAGTTGATCCGAACCAGCGGGACATGAAGCCACGTTTCTGGGGGCCCAGCGCTCCAGATGCAGCCGAGGCCTGTACGTGTTCGGGCGACTGGGCCGATGGCTTCAACTCAACAGTGGGAGAAGCTGCCCCGCAAGCCGCTGCCGGCGGAGGTGGAGGGGAGGAGGTGGACACAGACGGTGACTGTGGGAGCATCTGGGAGGGGATTGGGGGCTGAGGGGTGCTGGGGCTGGAGCTGCCTGTGGAGGCTCCACTTGGAGGGACGATGGGGGACTGGGAGCCAGAGGAGGGACTCTGACCATTAGCTGGACCAGGAGAGCCATAGCCCTTACTGCGAGACTCAAGGTTCTCCAGGAAACTGCAAGAATCACAACAGGGCTGGTTAATAAACCACGATTCACCTGCAATAGTATCTGAGGCTACAAACTCAGTGCAGGGCCAGAGCAGCTCAGCGAAGGGCCTGCAGAGAGAAAGTACTATTGGATTTTTGAGGGGAAAAAAATTACATTATTAAAGTAAGAAGGGCACAGTATTTCATACAGGGGTGTAAAATTCAACAGTCAGATGGAAGCACAGCTAGTCTATAGTGTGTTCCCAGAGAGGACATGTGCAAAAGTTTGCTTCATGTTTCTGGTGCTTGCAGCATACTATCGGCTGTGCACCAGAAACTTGTGGAAGACAAAACTTTTGCTAATGCCCCTCTAGGGGCTCTTTGCAACAGTGCACTGGCAGAGAGAAAAAAAAAAGCAGACCGTACATCTCATAGTTCTGATCTTCAGTCTCCTGCTGCACAGACAGCTCCTCCAGGGTGGCGTCCATGTCCAGCTGGTTTGTCTCCAGCTGCCTCAGGAGGGTCTCCCTCTGTGTACACACACACACACACACACACACACACACACACACACACACACACACACACATCTCAGATTAAGCCTTCTTCATATACATGCTGTGTAAAACATGAACAAAAAGTACAGAATGGACAAACTAAATATTTATGACAACAATAATGACAAAGTAAAAAGAACCTGTAGCTGCAGGAAGGGGATGTTGAAAAACCTGTGCAGATATTTCAAGCCAAAGCCATTCTTCATTGAGGACTCGGCATAGTGGATGTAAGATGCTCCCATTGGTCTGTAAAACAAAAGTATTACTGGTTATTCTTCATGACAGTTTCTAACATATGCAGTATATTTGACAGTAACCCTGTTCAATATATTGAGGTCAAGATTATAAACATGTTAAAGCTGCATTAATTACCACTTATTACAGTTTCTGTGTTAGCAAACCATTGTCTTTAATCACATCCAGCAGATTGAGCACTCATTGTTAAATGTTCAACAGCAATTTATTTTCTGTTTAAATTCTGCATACATAGAAAATCATACCTATTCCTAGTAGTTAAATTCTTCATTTTTATAAATAACCTGATTACGCACATTTTGTGTGTCTGAAGTATAATACGCCATGGTACACTGAGTTATGGACTCCCTTTTGTAGCTGACCTTCAGATTTTGAGACTGAACTAAGGCATGGGCCATCAACTTCCCCAAACTTATTCTCTTCTGAATACTAAACAAATTATTGCTGATTGTTGCTTGGGCTGGTGTTTCCTCTTTTCCACTGGCAAAGAGGTTTCTCTGAGTCATTTTGTTTTCATTTCTGTCGTTCCACAAAAACACTCACACTTGTTAGATTTCCACTTCCGCCACCTCTGACTGTGCACACGTCATCACATGTTGCAGCCTACTGGCGTGCTACAATGCTCATGCATGACATACATACATCTGATTCCACTGCTGCACCAGGTCTGAGAAATCACTTTCAAATACAAAAACCTCTACGTCATAAAATAATAAACGTAGTAGGAGTATCATTGTCCAATCACATCACTATTTACATAAAATGTTACATGGATATTAACCAGGAAGTTAAATCACATTAGTACTCAGTGGACTCCTAAACTACACCATTTATATTTCCTGTCAGCAAATATTTGAGATGCAGGCTTTTTGGATTGGATTAATTATTTTACTGGAACATATTCCTGAATAACTTGCATATTTGATAATACCATGCAGGCTTTTTCAACTTTTATTGCAATGCACACGAGACTAAAACTATTAAAATCAGAGAGGTGGTGTTGTGTTTTGGCCCGTTCTGAAGGGCTGCTATCTGTTTTACAAACCCCCAGATGTCACTGGGTTTGCTGCGTTTAAAGCCCCGGAGCTTCATCCGCCCATCACTACCATTTAGCCAAGTGCTGATCTCTACCTGTTCAGTCCAGCAATCAGGTCTCTTATATCGTCAGGGAGGATGACGCGATGCTCGCCCATGTCCCTGTGGTTCCCCAACACACACACCGGCACATGGGTGGGTACCTTGGGCAGTTCCCTCAGGATGTAGCTAAAAGTCCTGCAATTGACAAAATCCCAACACAACATTGATTGGTGGGTGGCAGTATTGGGATCAGTCAGTATGTATTTATGCCAGTCTCTCAGGCGTACATGAGAAACCTTTTAATAGTTCAGTACATACACAAAATACTTGCTGCTTAGACACTTAACCCTCAGAGGTCTAAACCATTTTCACCAATCTTTTGTCTGCTTGGTCTCCTGTGTAATAATGCTTGTGTAACCTCAACCCGGTGATGCACAGTTAAGTTCTAGACATCATTTCTTTCAGGAGAACCTGGGCCATCAGGATATGCATGCTGCAGGGATGTCACATGGATGTATGCATTGTGTGTGAATGGTTCCTGTACTAAAGCGCTTAAAGTAGTCGTTAAGACTAGAAAAGCGCTATATAAACACAGCCCATTTACATTTACAAAGTCCTTTTGGTCCTGCTGGAGCTGCTCCCCCTGCGACCCGATACCAGATAAGCGGACGAAGATGGATGAAGTCCTTTTAACGCCACTAATTTTTTTTTTTACGTGCAATTAATGCACGCACAGTCTGTGATTTCGCTTCGAAATTAGGACGCTGCAGCAGTAACATTGTGGCCAGTATTGCCAACTTGGCGACTTTCTCGCTAGATTTATTGACTTTTCAGACCCTCTTAGTGACTTATAAATATATTCAAATATATTTCTATTGTAATTCCCCTGCATGCAGTCCATGGATCCTCGGTAAAACACTAAACAGCATTGTTCTCTCCCCGTCTGTCCTTTGGCACAGCACAGGCAGTCAGTAGGGGTGGGGGGGGGGGGGTTAGCAGAGACGAGACAGCGGAACAGGAGCGGGTCTTATAAAACATCAATTAACGGGAGTTGATGGCTAGCAGAAACAAAGCTCCTTGAGCAGAAAAAGCGTCTTTTGAATGGCGAGTTAAGTTTCAAAGCCCTTCCAGATGATTCTCTCCACAAGACTAAAGTTATGCATATACTGTACCCAGAGTACGCCCAGTCTCAAACACCACTTGAGCATTCAAAACTTAAAAAATATCCCGTTTAAAGTACATTTACAACAGATACAAAATGTGTGATTAATCTCGAGTTAACTATGACACTCAGGCGATTCATTCTGAAAACTGTCCCCAACAAAGTCACTATTGCTCCAACCCCAAAAAACTCTTCTTCATCTTCACTTACCTCATAGAACCCCCAGTCCCCTCCTCCTTCTACTTTATAAAAGATAGATGACATACACTCTTCTTTTTCTACCAACCTTCTGAAATCAACTTTCCATCTCTGTACACTAACTCTTGGTTCTGTTATTCACTCACATGGCTTTTCCTACCATAGCTGCACAGACGACACCCAACCAATTCTCCCTTTTCCCCATGAATCACAGGTAGGAGCACGAATCTCAGCTGTCTGAGTGACATTGGATCCATAAACCATCTGAAACTCAACCTTAAGACCAAACTGCTTTTCCTTCCAGGGAAGGGCTCTCCCCCTCAGGACTTTACTGTCACTATCGACAACCACCCCAACTGCTAGGAACCTGGGGATACCTGGGGACACTTACTGACCAACTCTCCGTCACTGCCAACATTGCTGCAACTACCCGATCGTGTAGCTACATGCTGCATAACATCAGAAGGATACGTCCCCTTCTTACGCAGAAGGCGGCTCAGGTTCTGGTTCAGGCTCAGGCTCTAGTCATCTCACATCTAGACTACTGCAACTCCCTTCTGATTGGCCTGCCTGCATGCTCCCTCCTGATTGGCCTGCCTGCATGTGCCATCCGGCCCCTGCAGCTCATTCAGAACGCAGCAGCTCAACTTGTCTTCAGCCTCCCCAAGTTCTCTCACACTATACCGCTCCTCCGCTCTCTTCACTGGTCAGATCAGTTGGCTGCCTGCATCCGCTTCAAGACACTAGTACTTGCATACAGGGCCATGAACGGATCAGGCCCAGCTTACATCCAGGACATGGTCAAACCCTGTACCCTAACCCGCCCACTCTGCTCTGCATCAGCCAACCTGCTTGCTGCCCCCCCACAGCGAGGGAGAACTAATCACTCAACGAAATCCCGACTGTTTGCTGTCCTGGCTCCTAAATGGTGGAATGAGCTCCCTATTGACATCAGGACGGCTGAAAGACTACAAGTCTTCCACCGCAGGCTACAAACACATCTCTTCTGACTGCACCTTAGCCAAGAAGATGATGGTCAAAACAGTAATAATAATAATAATAATAATAATAATAATAATAAATTGCACTTACATGTTGCCCGTTTGTACTTTGGCTTATTTGAAGTTAATGAACTTCTATGCTATTCTGCTGTTGTGAGTTTGTACCTTCATGATTTAATGCATTGATTGGAAGTCACTTTGGGAAAAGCGACAGCTGAATGAAATGTAATGTAATGTAATATTGAGACATAGACTACCATATTGTTAATGTTGGTCTTTTAATGGGATTTGTTGACAGTTAAAATATAGTGCCAGACTTTTCCTATAAGCAGATATGCAAGACCCATAAAGTCCACCATTTTTTTTAAGGTGACAGCAGCAAGATATGCAGTTGTAAGGGTTAGGGTTAAACATCTGCAAACAATGTGTAACTAGACACACTTTTGGCATGTAATCACTCAATGAACCCAAAACTGTGCAGTTTGGTCATAAAACATTATTTTAGAGTTGCTTCATGTTAATATGTGCAGATTTAAACAAACATCAGGGGAAGCTATTAGATTGCCATACTAGTGTTTATGTGGGTCTGAATTAAGAAATAGTTCATTTGATTTGTAAAGTAATTATTTTACTCTCGTGATTTAGATCGCATTAGGAGGGTTGTTTTCTATGTATCCGTTAATTTTATTATGGGATTGAATGGTGTTTGCTTCCCGTGTGTTGTCTCTGGTTACACCAAGGCACAACAATATTTACTGTAAATACCTATTGATGCATCACGTCCCTTTTGTATAGATATTATAAAATCTCCATCTATTCCCTCAGACGTGATGTCTAAAATAGCCATGTTGAAATGTCTGTGAAGGTTTTTGCCTTTGAAGCTGCCATCCAGCCGTGGCAGCTCTCGGCTGAAACCTAATCTGCCCATGCATATTGTAGCATCAGAGCTCAGTGTCAGACAGACGACTCTTACCACTGCTTGGTAATGTCAAACATCATGATGACTCCATTACAGTTCTTGTACACGTCCAGAAACTCTGCATCCAGGGCCACCTCATCGGACTACAACACACATATTAGACACATGTATTAATACCTCTTCCTCTGGCCTGCTCCATCACTGACCCACATACTATCAATAAGCCATGCGTTTCCTAAACACATGACAATCATGTGATAATCACCTCTTGGGGCTCATTCTCCAGTTTCAAATTCTCTCCGCGTCTTTTGCCTTTGCCTGAAAGAAAAAGAAATCACAAGTTTAGACGAGCTGAAAAGAAAGAAATATCACAACCTTAGTTTGTTGCTTTATGTTAGATTATGTTGAGTAAAACAAGCAGATAGCACAGCCGCTTTTTTTAAGGAAAAGCATCTTACAGCCTAATTTTAACACACATTATGCTTCAAATACACAGTGCTGGAATGAAGTCATGGTTCACACGGTGCAGACGCTCAGCTCAGGCTCTAGCTATACAGAAAAGCAGAAAACCCAGCCAAACTCAGAAATGGAGCCAGCAAAGCTGGGAACAGTCAAACCTTGAGAATATTGACATTCAGATAAGAGGGAAACGAGACGGGACAAACCCACAGCACACAAGCAAGCTCATTTTCTACATAGTGGCGCTCACCTATACCTTCAGGAAGAGGATATTTTTGGCCTGAGATGAGTGCAAGAGAGGTGCAAAAAAGACAACATCAACACTGAGAAACACAGAAAAACAAACAAAAGCTACAATGCGTCTATTTGTTGTCATGAAATACCGTAGCAGGTTGACAGCAATAGATAGAAGAAGGTACAGTATAACTTCTTAGAGCCTGAGTGGAAAGTCTGCTTCTTTAATGGACACGTGTGTCAACACTCACCTTTGTCTACCACGTCCCACACCTCTACCTTCACCACATCATCAGTAGCTGAGAGAAACAGAAAGGGCGTTTTCATTATTCATGTTCTTGGGCCACAGAGGGAAACGCTTCAAATGTGCAGATTCTTGAGAACTGAAAACACCTGAAGAAGTAGTGGTGGTAAAGGTGTGCTTGGTATGGGATGACTAACACAAACACAGGACACCTACTCTAAAAATTGGTTAGCTGAAGCTACATCTAAAGACACGGTCTCTCTTTTTACCTTGATATGGAGCCACTGAAATAAATCACCCAGGCACAAACAGCAGAAGTCAAATATTCACCAAAATAGAAATATGAACAAATAAAATGAGCTGAAATGTTCAGAGATGACATGAGTGGCAATGACTTACTTTTGTAGTTCCAATGGATACTTGTGGCTTGGATCTCCTGAGTGGGTAGATACTCCTCCACAAACTTCTTGCCCTGCAGTCGATGCCATAAAGTACTCTTCCCAGTGTTTCTATCTCCCCGGATGACTATTTTCACTTGGATGGGAAAGAGATTGCACAATAATTTTGTCAGTTCAATAATTTAACTGAGAAGCTACATTTAATTTTACTTTTATACAGACATATTTGACTGCAGAAGCCTGTTCACCGGATTGGCTGCATCACTTACTATTATACTGGACCCCTTTGGCGAAGCGTCTCTGCAAACTTTGGTTCATCGACTGCAAGCCAGCCGGAATGTTCTTGTCCCTGAGCTGCCCTGGCTCGGACCCCACCAGCTTCTTAAGCGCTGAAAACATCTTGACCAGGCTTCACCAGCTTGTACAGTAACACGTGGTAGTACAGCGGAACTCCCCTGACAATTTGTCACACAACAACTGAAGGAAAAGTGTAACCGTGTGTCCTGATGGATGGGGAAGTTAAGGGTCCATGCTTAGAAGCAAATATAATGCCAAATTAATAAATTTTGACTCTGAATTGATTCAGCAGCGGTACTCTTAAGTCTGACTAGAGGTTCTTGGCTGCCAGTCACAGGTGGAGGTAACTACTGTGTTGTTTTGAGCATCATCTGTAAAAACACAGAGGAATACAGACGTTATGATTGGGAATTAACTTCAATTCCCTGCCCAGGTGTCGGCATAATAAAAAAAGGCAGGTTTTTTTAAACACAAAAGCCCAAACCAAACCATGTCTTCATTACAAGGTATGAAGGAAACGTGCAGCCAGATCTGGTAACTTACCAGGGAAATACACTCAAACATATGATATTCTGGTTATTTCAGTCAATAAATATCAAGAAACACAGATGGAAATAACACCATTAAGACCCGATTTGATGTAGCCCCAGGTTGTGCCTCTAATTTTTGTGTCAATACATTCGAAGCATCCATGTTTCCACAAAATAATTAGAGAGCTCAAACACTCTTTGAACCCTCTGGATGAAACAATATTCCATCTGCTGCACGAAAATAAATAAATAAAAGAATTCACCAGAGTCGTGCCACAGTTTATTTAGCCTGATATGACATGTCTGTGCTCAATGTGTACAACGTGAAAAAAGATTAGAAAGTTGTATTATCAGTTACATGTGTGTATATTGATGTTTCATTGTATTAGAGCCAAAACAATTAGTCGATTATAGGAGAAATATTAGGGCCTTACAGCTGCTCCATGTCACTATAAAATCCTGCTTATATGGCTCAGATTGCTCATGCTTACACGGTCTACTTGCATTTATGTCGCTGAAGAACCTCCTACTGAACCACTCTGTAAAATATGTCCTGTCCTGGTTGTCCATCAGTGTTTTTGGGCTTTGTGCAGGAATCCTGGCTGCAAACCATATTCCCTGTAAGGAGCTGTCAGTGTCCCAGGTGGTGTTACATTATATTAGAAGAGAAATATTAGTGATACATAATTGAGGCCTTACAGCTGCCCCTTGAAGTCCTAAAGGGAGCTGCTGTCCCAGGTCATTCCCCTGTGGCTGTGGGGATGTGTCTGCAGCTGGCATCAGTGCAGAGGGGGTCTTTGTTCATCTCAATACTGTCCGGAACGTTAAATAACATCACAGTGACTCAGTAGCATTAGCTGCCTAGGCTGTTAGCTCTTAAAACTGGGATTCTAGGTTGTTTATGCGATTATGCTTAAAATATTAAAGCCATATACTCTAATGGGTATGCAAGGGTTCAAACAGTGGTGAGGAGGCCCGCAGTTTGTAACCTACCCTGGCTGAAAGGTAACGCTATCCTTAGCTATCCTGTCGACATCAGCTAGCTTAGCTTTTCCCCCATTAAACGGCAGCTAGACTGGATGTTTTCTTTCAACTGACAGCCAGCAGCTACACATACTCACGGTTATTTAATAAGATAAGAGACTGCAGTCCCGACATGTTTGTCCCAAAGCGTCTGTCAGTCCTCCATCCCAACAGAGACACAGCAGCAGCAGCGACATTCCTTCGCAAAGAGAGGAGCTACAGTCTACGGCAGCTACAGCACAGTGCCAGCGTCACGGAGCAACGTCAAGGAGCAGCGGCGTCAAGCGTGCGACACACATGTACAACTTCCTTTATAACTTTCAAAATAAAGCTTATGTTTTTTTGTTCATGAGAACATTGAAAAATACATATGACAACCGGGAAGTTCATTCTTGAGCTTGAAAACAGCAGATGGGAGAGCAATCTCACCTCAAGGTCCATTCAGTAGCTTATTTCCATTATGTGTGTGTGTGTGTGTGTGTGTGTGTGTGTGTGTGTGTGTGTGTGTGTGTGTGTGTGTGTGTGTGTGTGTGTGTGTGTGTGTGTGTGTGTGTGTGTGTGTGTGTGTGTGTGTCTGTGTGTGTGTGTGTGTGTGTGTGTGTGTAATATCTGTACGTAGTCAAATGTTACCTTGCTTGTTGTCCTGTTTTAGCTGTATGTCTATTTCTGTGTATGTACTGTGAGAGCAACAAAAAGTTTCCTGTATGTGTTCACACGTACTTGACCATTAAAACTGATTCTGAATCTCAGCTGTTGGAGAGATGGATGAGAAATCCTAAAAGCTCTCAAGAGTAAATGAAAATGTGAACATCTGTATTTCCATAACACACTGAACTCCATGTGATGAACTGCATTGTGGTGAAAAGCAGTAACATATTTTCTCTGGCTTCGTTTACTGATTTTGATATCGGCCGTATGGATGATTCTTCGCTACATGGTGACTGATTCTGCACATCCTAAAACTGATGAATACAAACATCCCTTCTTTTTTATTGACAAAATGTATCATACAAATAATCAGGTAAACAGCAATAGCACATAAACATCAAGACTAATTCTTACAAATACATATCAAAACGAAAAAATACAAAAGAAAATACATTAGATCAAAAATATAAATAAAAAAGAGGTAAATCAACATGAAATCATATTTAGTCAGAGGTTTCAGGGGGGAAAAGCTCTAGTTTCCACAAGTTTAATACTTTTGTTGTTGTTTAACAATCTAAGTGACTTGAGTAGAGATTTTAGTTCTATGAGAAAAGGTAAAAAAAATTAAGAAGTCAGAGAATTTCTGCTTGTGGATATACAATTTGGCATATAGAATAATGACTTTACTTAAATATTCAAGAGAGCCATTTCCTGACTTATCATAGAAACAGATAATATCTTTAAGGTTAAAAGAGTAGAGAACGTTAGACAAAGTTAGCGGGTTCAAAAAAGTAAGACTCCAAATCTGTCCAAAATCTTTTGGATATTTGGACACCTTGCTTTTATTTTGATATCTCTGTGCTCCAGATCCCAGATCCCAGATCCCAGATCCTAGATCCCAGATCCCAGATCCTAGATCCCAGATCCTAGATCCAGGGCAGCAGCCTGCCTCCTGATAATACTCGCCTAGAATAAATGCTCTTCTCTCGGGCTGCGCCACCTAGCGGCAGACGGAGTGATTTACAACCGAAAACAGCATCCTCTGCTGTAACATCTATCACATCACATGCATGCTCTTATTTGTCAGTGCATATGTAGATCAGATATCGTTATGCGTTCATAACAGTAGCAGGAATACATATCTTATTAAATTGTCAAAAAACGATGGGTGGTGGCTGGCGACAGCTGTGTTTGCTGTCTTGAACACACCCCGCTGAGTGCCTGGTATATTGTTCAAGGGGAATAATGGCTGCACAGGAGCCGCCGTCTCCACCATCTTCCCTGGAAGGAAACAAGCCGGGCTTCCCAAAGAAAATCCTGGCCAACAACCTGGAAGACAAGCATCTGTGCAACTCGTGCCAGAAAGTGTTGAGGAGGCCCCTGCAGGCTCAGTGTGGTCACCGCTTTTGTTCCTTCTGTTTTAACAACACTGTGAGGTGAGTGCTGGCGCTGCTAGGGAGCTAGCTACAGGAGCAGTCAGAGCCTGTCACCACCAACCCTCCTTCAGATATCCCTCAATTTAATACTTCCCTGCCTATTGTTACAGGTAACGTTATGTACTACTAAGACACGTTACGATATATACATTGCAAAGACCCAATGCAAAATTCGGCTGTAAGGCAAATCACCAATCACCACTTGATCTTAATAAAATCGAAACTTATGTGACGGGTTGGTCAGGTGTCCTGGTAGTCTTTTCCTGCTAAGCGCTGTTGTGGCTGGACCGAGGAGCACTGTGATGTCGAAGAGTTTTAACTTGACAGTGTATTGTATTAAAGTAATATATATGCCGAATTTACTAGAAGATCCGCCGACAACTGTTACAATCTTTACAGTATACTCCACTCAGTATGTATCTTTGTCAAGCGAGCCAAAGTTAAAATGGGCAGTTTCTGATCGGAGTTTAGGTGACCTTTATCCATATGGTAGATAATGTGACCTGACAAGGGTCTATCCCATGTACTACCCATGTACTTTTCAATAGTTAGTTTGTCTATATTAGACAATATGACAGCAGTAGGAACAATAGTACGACTGGTGTTCTTTCTTTTTTATTAGTATCATGAAACAGAAACAAGAATACATAAACAAAATCCATAGGCCTATATTATTTTTCTTATTTGGACCATAGACTGTATTTGGACTAACGGAGCAGTTAGACGTCAAACTTGGTTGTGAGATCATTGATTTTCGTGTGTGTGTCAGTGCCATTTTTTCATTTTCAGATTTAGTTGTATTTTAGATCCGTAATGTTTTCTGCCCTCAATCAGAACCACATAAAACTGTGACTCTAAATAATTAATATTGGTGATGATGACTAGCAGTAGTAAAGCATGTGACTACAATAGTACATATGAAATAAATAACTAAACTGAACTCAGTACATATGGCAGGTTGTAATATTATAATATTCTATTGCAACATGTTATTCTTTTCTTATCACATTTGTCACAGCCGACTGTGTCTTTTTGTGTTGTCAATATACATGTAAACAATACACAACTTGTGGCTTTACCACATATTCTATGAAGTTTAGATAATAAAGCTAGTGCCTCGAGCTTCTGCAATATCTTTAATAAAATGACATGTTAGACTATAGTATGTGTGTACGATGTCAGCCAATGATTATTAATACAAATGTCAGAAGTCACTTTTTCCTACAGCCGCAATGACATATTCAAATGACTAGTTTTTTTTAAAGACATTTAATTTTGTAAATATTGTAAATACCAGTAACTATTTGTCCATTTTGCTTGAAAAATGACTAAACTAATTCATCCAAAAACAGCAGTAGCGAATCAACTAATTGCTAATGAAGTAATCATGTCAGCTCTGAGTAAATGATCTCAACTCAAGCTCCGCTGACCAGCTGTATTCAAACCTTCATCTCACGGAGCTGGGAGCGTCTCTGGTTGAAGACCATGAGAAGCAGCTGAAAGCTCATTGGGAAACCTTGAGTTGAGATGTTTTTGTCCTGATCCCAGAGTTAACAGTGAACTGGGTGGACTTTAACAGCATTGTAGATGTGGTAGTTTAACATTATATGTAGGATACTTCTGTAATATTTGCTTCTCCTCCCTTCAAGCTCTGGACCACAGAAATGCAGTGCGTGCATCAAAGAAGACTTGTTTGAGGAACCCACCTCCATTCTCAAGCAAGGCGGTGTAAGTGCATCTTTTTCCCTTCGCAGTGACATTAAATACTGCATTAGGAAGTTCCCTCGTCTGTTAACATAATGCCGAGTCTGTCAGTAGGACTGTAGTCAGCCCTGGTCTGGTATCTTTGGGTTGCAGGTGATGAAAGCCAACATTAGTGTGGATGTAACAGCCCTGTATAGACAGCACTGTCATGTCATAGGGCTGGGCGATATATGGATATTATATCCATATTGTGATACGAGACTAGATATCGTCTTAGATTTCGTATATCGTTATACAGTGGCACTCATAAGTTTATGAACCCATGCTAAAGTTGACTAAAAAGAGGAATAAAAAAATCGTCTTTAGGAAATTGATCTTAATGCCTTAATTAAAAAAATTAGGAAAAATCCAACCTTTAAGGACACCAATTATCTTTGTGAATGAATAATGTATCGTAAATAAATAAATGTTCTTCCTTAAAATACAGGGGGCATAAGTCAGTACACCCCTATGTTAGATTCCCATAGAGGCAGGCAGAGTTTTATTTTGAAAGGCCAGTTATTTCATGGATCCAGGATACTATGATCCTGATAAAGTTCCCTTGGCCCCCCCATCATCACATACCCTTCACCATACCCCCCCATCATCATATACCCTTCACCATACCCCCCCATCATCACATACCCTTCACCATACCCCCCCATCATCACATACCCTTCACCATACCCCCCCATCATCACATACCCTTCACCATACCCCCCCATCATCACATACCCTTCACCATACCCCCCCATCATCACATACCCTTCACCATTCGCATCTCGCTGCATTACAGTAAAGTGATGTCATTTTCTGAACTTACCAGACTGTTCTAGCTGTTCTATTATTTACCTTTACCCCAGCACCAATTCTCCACGTTTCTCCACACAGGCTTTCCCTGACAATGCAGCTCGGAGGGAAGTGGAGGCCTTGGCAGCGGTCTGTCCCAATGAGGGATGCATGTGGACGGGAACCATCAAAGAGTTTGAGGTGTGCACTAATGCAAAGCATGCAGGGAAATAAACACCTGCTCCCAGTCACATGTCCATTTTAATTTTGACCGTGGCTGTTATTCTTATTTGTTTTTTATTAAAGCTTTAGTTAATATTAACCAGGTAAATCCCATTGGGATTACAAAATTCCCTTTTTCAAGGGAGCCCTGGCCAAGATAGCAGCAATACAACATAGAGTACATGCAAACATTAAGAACATTTATTAATGTTGCCATTTATTGGGACCTCTGCCCTCCCAACACCCTTCAGTTGCTTCCTGTTTTATCATCTCTGATCCCATGTTGAGAGAAGTTCTACATTCACATCATGACTCAGTGCTGCGCTATGTTACTGCTCAAAAAGTTTTCCTGGAGCAGTAATTGAGGTGAAGCCCTGTACAGTGACGTTGCTGCTGTAACAATTTGCATGTAAAATGATCCGGTACACTTTATTCATAATCCTCAAAATGAAATGACACTGTTCATGGTCAGCATTTTTCTTCAAGGTATTTACATCCAGTGATTTTCTCTGTATATAGTAGATCTTTTGGTAGTGGCGGAGTCAGATTGCAGAGCAAGCACGAGCGATCCGTCCATGATATCAGCCTCAGTGTTTACGGTTCCCTCTCTTTACCAGAGCTGGACTAAGTTACTGCTAATGTACACCTAGTCTATTTCGATGACATTTCATTTCCGGGATTGCTCCGGTGACGCACGAAATTCCTCCTGATGTCCCTCATTTGGGCCGAATGTCCGTCCCCTTCCTCTGTCTCTGTGTTGGCGTTCTAACCTCTGGTGGATTTGTGAGGACTATGGTTAACTGCTCCTCAGATCTCTGCAGGGTAAATCCAGACAGCTAGCTAGACTATCTGTCCAATCTGAGTTTTCTGTTGCACGACTAAAACTACTTTTGAACGTACACATGTTCCACCAAAACAAGTTCCTTCCTGAGACTATTTAGCAGAGGCACCGTGGCTCCGTCCGGAGCTTGGCGCCGCCCAAGATGATTGTGATTGGATTAAAGAAATGCCCAGTGCTTAATTTGTAAAGTGGGAGGTCCCGGAGCGCAGAGGGGGGGGTGGATCCGGCGACTTAAAACGCGGGTTGGAGGTAACTAAACAAAAAACAAAATGACACTGCCTACGTAGCTTCTCTGACTAAAAAAACCTAAACAACGCTGTGTGGACATCAGGGCGATGTTTTTATTTCAGAACATGCACTGCATCGGTGAGAAATGTAAAAAAAAAAAAAATACACTGCAACAATCGTTTTCACAAGCAGCAATTATCCATCGGACTATTAAATGAACCAAAAAACCCACCGTGGTCTCCACATTCTTGATCGACAGTAACAGGCGTTGCTTGTTTGGGATCTGACTGGCAGCGTATTTGAACAAGTTCAGCAAACGTTGTTGTCTTTTGGACATTTTTCCCCTGAGTGAAACGAGGCTAACAGCAATCTCAACTCATCAGTCACTTGAAGTGCAGCGCTGCGCTGTTGAAGTCCCGTCCCTCTCCCCCCTCCATCCCTCTCCTCCCTCCGTCCCTCTCCCCCTCTGTCTCCCCTTCCCCGCCGTCCCTCTCCCCCCCTCTGTCTCCCCTCCCTCCCTCTGTCCCCCCTCCCCCCTCTGTCTCCCTTCCCCCGCCGTCCCTCTCCTCCCTGTCTCCCCCTTCCCCCGCCGTCCCTCTCCCCCTCTGTCTCCCCCTTTCCCCCACCGTCCCTCTCCCCCCTGTCTCCTCCTCTCTCTGTCCCTCTCCCCCCTCTGTCTTACCCTGAAAACACAAACAGTCATTTATGTTTTTCATTTAGGTGATTCATTTTTCATGGTGACACAGGAGGTGCCGGATCCAATAAAAAAGGTTCCGGATCCAACGTTGGAGTTGCCGGAACATGTTGATCAGTGGATCAGTTTTTAAATATTGCAGGTGTATATTTATACTTATAACTTCATCATTGAAACCTATACATTTCCTTAAATACCTAAAGAAGTGACATTTCTGCTTCACGTCATCACCTTGTCGATGCTGTTTGTGAAAGTCTTGACTTTAATAAAAGTCTGTGAAAATAAGCTGGCAGCTTGTTATGCTGAACTCTGTAAAGAACCAGCAGGACTTTATCTTATCCGTGTTGTCTATTTCGAGGCAAGTCTCTAAGTGTGGGCTACATCCCTACATGTGGTGGAAAGCATCAAGCCAAAGGTCCACCACAGGTCATTAAAAGATGAGTGAACATAATTAAAATGTTAAGTCTTTTTGGTGGTCCCCTGCAGGCCAGCCACGAGGGCCACTGTGACTTCATGATCATCCTGTGTCCCTCCTGCAAAGAGCTGATGAGAGCCAACGAGCAGGAGCGCCACAACGAGAGGGAGTGTCCAGAAAGGACGCTCAACTGCAAATACTGCAAAGAACCCTTCCTGCTGAAGAACATCAAGGTCCAGCCAACACTGTCCAAGTATTTCTCTGACAGCACTTTGTTTAGGGAGTTGTAGTTTCAGACAAAAATAGTATTTTAAAGGTATAGTAAGCAATGTTAATCCAATACACTTTTTGTCAAATTCAGTGAATATCTCTTCACGGTCACTTAGCTCTATTTTCTGTGTGCGCTGAAAACAAATCCAATGTTATTACACAGCCCTGGCTAACAAACATGCTGTAGCCCACAGTGTAACTCACAGGGCTCTATCTCGCACCCGGCACAGCGCGGTGCAAAGCCTGACGCAAGTGTCTTTGCTAGTTTAAGACCGACCCAGTTGTCAGTTTCCCGTCCAGCGCCCACGTCGTTTAAATAACAAATGCACCTGCACCCATCTGTGGCCCATCGGCGTGCTGGTCTTACAGGGAGGTGTGTTCAGGTGCATTCTGGGCGTGCTGGTCTTACAGGGAGGTGTGTTCAGGTGCATTCTGGGCATGCTGGTCTTACAGGGAGGTGTGCTCAGGTGCATTCTGGGAGTATTGCTATCTTGAGGCAGTGGGAAGTGATGGCACCATTGACCAACAAAAACCTGGTCTAAAGTCAATAACGCAGCATCTCATTGTTATTTTAACAGAGCATTAGTAAAATGCTCCTAGGCTCGTGCACAGTACGTGCACACTATGCTTGTTACACACACAGGGACGCACAGCAGCACACACACATGCAGAAGGTTACAAATAAAAATATTACAGTGCAAATCCTCCATCATAACAGCAATGCTCCAAGGTCCAAACGCGCCTGGCTTTTAGAGGGAATGGGAGATGATCTCTGATTGGTTGATTGCATGTTACGCCCAAAACACACCTCTGACTAATGAAGACACTAATACAACCCTTTTGAACCATGCGCCCGGTGCACGGACACTTTTTTCCGTCATCAAACTAGCAAAAGTGGATTTGGACACGCCCTAAACGAACCTGCACCAGGCGCTTCACGCCGTGCACTTAGATCGTTAAAATAGGGCCCACAGAATCCATGGCAACATTACTTCCTGTTTACATCCCACAAAGCCCCCATATTACAGACCTGTTCGTAAACTTCATCATGGAAAAGCATGCATTCATTAATGTAGTACTTCATGAGGTCACTACATTTACACAAAACACAGAGTAATACTGCAGATGCATTTTATAGTTGCTTTATTCACAACAAAATAAGGCAATTAGTAATGCCTGAGAATAATGCTCACCCAAGTAGGATATTTATTAATTTAACTTTATACTAACTTCTAAGTGTCTGAACACAAGAAATGTCTTGACATTTTGATTTTATTTGAGGGGTCACAAAGATTGGGGCATATGCCACCATTAATCATATCTTCTTTAACATTAAAGATGGAGCAGGTCAGCACTTCATTTGAAGGGCCACAAACATGATGAAGTCATGAAGAAGTCATGTTTAGTTAATGATTACAACATTACAACTCAGTTTGTTCAGCCTGTCACTTTAACTACAGATTTACTGATGAAGAAGACATGAACATCATTAATAAATCAGAAATCATGATGATTAAACACCTTAATTGATGCATTAATTAACATATTGTTCCTGCATCAAGTCATGCATGAGATACTATTAATCATGGTACATTACTGATAGTTCATGAAGTACTACATGAATGTATGCATGAATCCATGATAATTCATTGACCATTATTATAAAGTGTTACCAAATGATCTTTTAACTTGTATACCATTATAACATATGTTTAGTACAATAGTTGTAAAAAAGATGGTGTGATATCTCACTGATGCCAGCATCTCTTCTTGTGAACTCCATTACATAGTCTCTTTGTTTTTTCAGGCTCATGATGAAATCTGTCCAAAGTACCCGATGATTTGTGAAGGTTGTGCAAAGAAAAAGATCCCCAGAGAAAAGGTATGCCAGAAATGTCTTTTCAAGTGATTTCTCATAATTCTGTTGGAGTGATCTCATTTACCATTTAGCCAGGGATCAAATTCTACAACCTCTTCTGTAGATCATTAGCTTCTTTCATGTTTTGTTTTGCAGTATGTGGACCATATTAAGTTCTGCAGTAAATTTAAAGCACCATGCAGATTTCATGTTGTTGGCTGCGATACGTCTGTAAGTAGACATTTTTGTCCTAATTTGCTGTATGTGTAACAATGTAACAACTAACAACTGGGTCATGTAATGATGTGGCAAATTTCAACAAGATCTCCTGCTTATCACTTACACATCAATGACTTTACTAAAACACCATCATTATTCCAATATAAGAGAAATGAAATGATATTTTGTTGATAAGACATTATTACATTTAGAACAATATAAAAAAAAATATTTTCTTTAGTGTGCAAAGGTATTACAGAATATATTTTCATCAAAAGACTAAAACTTGGTCAACATTAGGTGTTAGAAGGCATGTGGAACACTCATGTTTTCAACAGTCAGTGACACACACACACACACACACACACACCAGAATTGGGGGATCTGTGTCCGGCAATATCTGTAATCTCCATATTGTAAATTGCCCATAGCTGTAGACACTTTTCCTCGGCTCTTTGCGGCCCATTTCAGAAGCCCACTCCCTTCTCCAACAGATTTCCAGCTGTGCCATATGTTTGACCTTACTGTACTCTTGAATGGTCCTTTTCATCAACATTATTTTGGAATGTCTTTTTCTCTCCATCTCTTCTGACAGGAAGGTGATTGATATATAGGTGTATTCAACATAACATCAATTACACTCCGTCATTACATGTAGCTGGTCTCCACTCAACTTAATACTTAATATGTGACTTCCAAACATATGTCCCAGTAAAGGGTATCAATACTGCTCAATATTATTTGTATTCACAGTATGAGATCACTTTGACGTCAAAGCATTTTTTCTGTTGTTCTGGTGTCAATGTGGTTAACCGATAAAGCATGAACAATTTATGAATTCTTTGTATATTTCCATTATTAGCTCCATGATTTCTTTGCTGTATGCTTTTCTTCTTCTGTGGCACAACTCCACACATCACCATTCCCGTTGACATGTCTGTGTGTATGTAAAGGATGACGGTTGCGCCTGTGTTCCTAACATGTCTCTGTTGTGTCTTTCTTTGAGTGGAGGTGGAGAAAGAGAGGATCCATGACCATGAGCGCCAGTGTTCCTATGAACACCTCAACCTGCTGCTGCATTTCATCATGGGCATCAAGGTGAGCCTGGAGAGCGTGCAGCCCCAGAGCCTGGAGGTGGCGGGCCAGCGGCTGCAGGAGCTGCACCAGTCCCTCAGGGAGCTGGAGCTGAAGATGAGCCAGCTGGGCCGTGGCGCTGCACCTCCCGTGCAGGGAGCCGGCGCCCCCACCCTGGTCACCTCCTTCACGCCGCTGCCCAGCGCCGCCGCCGCCGCCCTGGAGCTGCAGCTGCACAGCGAGAAGACCAAGGTGGCCGACCTGAGCCGGCGCTGCCAGGAGCTGGAGCTCAAAGTCGGCACGTTCGAGAACATTGTCTGCGTGCTCAACCGAGAGATGGAGCGCTCCTGCACCACCATGGAGGCCTACAACCGCCAGCACCGGCTGGACCAGGACAAGATCGAGATCCTCAACAACAAGGTGACAACATGACACATGTTTGCCACCAGGAAGTAAAATAGGGTCACTCCATCTTTAAGTGAAAATTCTCATCACATACAATGAAGTTCAGAGTTCATAAATGATTGAACTTTCATTCTGTCGTTGCTAAAAGCTTGATCAGCTGTCTGCTCTGCATGCCTCTGCAGCACTCACATGGCTTTGGTCTCACTGAGTAACGTGTCTTGTTGCGCTGCAGGTCCGTCAGCTGGAGAGGACGGTGAGTCTGAGGGACCTGTCCATCGTGGAGATGGAAGGGAAAATGAGGGAGATGTCTGCTGCCACATACGACGGCATCTTTGTCTGGAAGATCTCTGATTTCACCAAGAAGAGGCAGGATGCCGTGGCGGGCCGCGCCCCTGCCATGTTCTCCCCTGGTAACCGCTCCATTGATGACTAACATCTGAGTTATTCTCCCGACACTTCTTGCAGTGAATAACAGACATCATTACACTGTGCTGGGGTATTGTGTTTTCCAGCCTTTTATACCAGTAAATACGGCTACAAGATGTGCTTGCGGATCTACCTGAATGGCGACGGGACGGGCCGCGGCACCCACCTGTCTCTGTTCTTCGTGGTGATGAGAGGACACAGCGACGCACTGCTCAAGTGGCCTTTCAATCAGAAGGTAACACATCCAGACATGGGAGTTAGCTCAAATCCATATATCCTGGGGTGGACAGTGACTGAGGAAAGTCCTTAGTTAAGGTACTCTACTTAAGCACAATTTTGAGGTCATTTTTATTTTCTGCTAATTTATACTTTTGCTCCACTAAATCTAAGAGGTAACTTCAGTTACTAGTTACTTTGCAGATTGATTTTAATAATACAAAATCATCAAATAAATGATGTATTGTTATATTTTAATTGATCAAAATGAGTTCCATCTTTACCAGCTGCAACATTACAGTGATGAACACATTAATGCATCAAAATTCATAATAGCATAATATAATAGACATTGTTCTGCAGAATGAATACTTTTTCACATTTTGATGCTAATACCTTGGTACTTTTAGCATTTTGAATGCAGGACTAACTTGTAACAGGGCCTTTCTACTCTGTGGTATTACTACTTTAACTGCAGTAAAAGATCAGAGTACTTCCTCCACCTCTGAACGTACAGTATGTATACACACATAACAAGCTGAACATGCTGGAACTGCTACTGTGTGGAGCTGCAGTCAGGACGGGGTTAGCCTAGCTTAGCATAAAGCGTGGAACAGTTAAACGTTCAGTACACTGGCCGTTCCCATACACAGTTAACGAAATGGACAAAGTGACGCCGTTGATTTCTACGGAGACCAGTGAAGGACATTAGAAGCTCTTTCCCGGTGATGGCTGAGCGTTACTGAGCAGCCTCCAACTGAGCTTGAAGACGTAGATGTGACGTGAGCAACCTGTCTGAAAGTTGGAAGTCTTCTGGTAGCTGTGCCAAGAGAAATCTCAATCATTCCCAATCTAGCAGAGACGGAGAGCGTAGGTATATGTAAGGAGATAACATAGACACAGGCTCATTATTGATCACTAAAATGATAGTTAACATTAGTCATTACACTTAAACAGCTGATGGAAGTCCAAACTGCCTGAGAGCTTCTCCTGTACTATACGGTAACTCCTCTACTATGAGACAGGAAGTCTCGTGGTTATGACCCAATCGTTAGCCTATTGTTATAAAAACGTCTGCTACGGAGCCATAACGTGAGCTACAAGGTAATGGAGCCTTTTATACATTGTCGTGTTTCTTTAGAAATAAACAATGGAAAAATAGAGTCTTTAAACGCTTCAGATGTAAAGGTATTCTCTGTCAAAGTGACGTCAAAATGAATGGCAGTCAATGGGATGCTAACGGAAGGTGATGGCTTGGTAGCATCAACATGGCTCCATAGGAGCTACGCTTTGTGGAGAGAGGCTTACCCCCTTGGCTGTTCCCAACCTGGCGCGCGCAAATGTGATGTCATGGGAGCGCCGTAACTGTTTCTACTCCCGCGTGGTTGTCGCGACACTAGTTGCAGTCTTCTCCTGAACAGAGGTGGCGCTAATGAGGAAAGGCTACCAACTTTGCTATTTCTACAGACTAGAAGAAGAAGAAAAAGGTAAACAACGGCAGAACTGGCAGCAGCATTGACGTCAGTGCTTGGATTTGATTGGATGAGCTACTTGGTGGATCAAGCCTTTTATTCATCATAAAAGAACTCATCTTAACCCAGGAAGTTTACCAGAGAGACCTGCAGTCACTGTGAGAGTCCTGGCATCACGTTATCGGCGAACTCGTCTATGCTTCCTGTTTCAGCTTTGTCGTGCGCGGTTGAAAAAAAAAATAGAGAGGTGCACGCCCTCTGCTCGTGCACTCAAAATCCTGGCGCGCCAGCGAGATCTACGTCATTTTGACGTCACATTGACGCATGCAAGCTTGAATGCGGCTACTGTAAAACGGCCATTAGTCTCTGGCACGCTGGTTTATTTAACCTGGAACGTTACACAAACGCAAATGGAATGTCTGTTTGTGGCTTTAAGAGAAATTAGGTGATTTTTTAAAAGAAGGCACATGTTATCCACAGAGCTACAGTATGGAGGTGTATTTCTGAACTTTGGCCAGAGGCAGGCTAGCTGTTTTACTAATAGTCTTTATGCTAAGCTAGGCTAACCACAGCCTGATTCCAGCTTTAAACAAACGTAAAAAGAGATTGCTATCGTCTCTCTAACTTCAAGAAGAAGGCAGATAATTGCATAAAATGCTCTATAGTTCTACACTAGTTACTCTATAATAGTATATCTGGACACTGTGGATTTAGATCATTTTTGCTAACTTTGTGTTTGAATGAGTTTGAAATCCCAAAGCACCATGTTGGTTATTTTACATTTAGCTTCAGATTTAGTGTCTTATTGCACTAATATTTTGTATTTATGTGATCTGCCTTTTTTTATGATCCATTACTCATGTTGAATACACTGTACCGAGCAGCTCAAAGTGTCCTGGACCTGCCTCCGTGGCTCAGCTCCAGCTGTTGGCTCAGACTGCTAACATCTGTTCGTAGGTCACCCTCATGCTGCTGGACCAGAACAACAGGGAGCACATCATCGATGCCTTCCGGCCCGACGTCTCGTCCTCGTCCTTTCAGAGGCCCGTCAGCGATATGAACATCGCCAGTGGCTGCCCGCTCTTCTGTCCGCTCTCCAAGCTGGACTCTAAGAACTCGTACATCCGCGACGACACTATCTTCATCAAGGCCATCGTAGACCTCACTGGGCTCTAGGTAAACCACACGTTTGACATGTCATAGTTGATGTTATCAGACTAATCCTTATTTCCACATCCAGCAGACACAGAGCAACATGATAGTAGACGGTGGTAGACGAGCTGATTTTCCCAAATGGGAATACAACATTTTATTCAAAATAAAAACTATTTGCACACAGAGAGATTCAATAAATATCTGTTGATATTAACCTTTTCTATTTTTGGCTTTCCTTACAGCTTTGAACCAACCTACTTTTTACAGAAAAAGAAGTGCCTGTACCTTTTTTATGTTCCTTGAGCCCACTCAGTTGTGGATGTACCGTCCTGTCAGTTTAAACCTACCAAGATGTGAACCTTTTGATTTTGTGCAGTGACTTTTTTCTTTTATTGTTGTCCTTTATAAGCCCCCCCCCGTTCCTTACTTTTTTAGGGTATGAAAATCTATGTGACTAAGAATGTTTCCCTTTGCATACATGCATACTAGTGAATGTTAGTTTTACTTTCTGTAATCATAACTTCAATGAGGTCAGAATATCTTTATCTTTTGGATCTTCATCCAAACACATCCAGCGTGTTTTTAAACCTCTCAACGATACTGAAGGCTCTCTGTGCATGAGATGTTTCAGTAGGAAAAATGCATATATATATCAAACACTGGTTCATGTTGGAGACCAGCATTTTATTCTTTATGATTTTAGGATCAATATATACGGCACATGAGCGTGTGATGCTACTGTATTGAGTTTGATGAGACGTGTGCAGCTGTGAAAACCATATCTGATTAATATATAGAAACAAATGATGGTGTGTGTTGAGACGGTTTAAAAGCATGTTGGCTGTGTGTGTAAGGGGATGCAGTCTGACCTCCGGAGGGCTCCATGTGTCCTCCCTTCTTTCCTCTTCACAGTATGTTGCTGTTGCACATTATGTACACTGCCGTTTGCATGGATGACTGTGGCCATTAGTCGGGCCCTATGTGCTGCTTCCGGCTCTGGATGGATGTTCTAAACTTGCCCTCTCTTGTAAAATGTGTTACCTGATGTGGGTGAGACTTATTTATTATTCACAGCTTGTGAACATAACAAAAGGGCTTCACACTTCATTTCCATCTGCTAAATGTCACATAAAGGCTAACAAACTGTTGCGTCTGTAGCTCGATCTGTTGACCGGCTGTGACAGAATCTTGTCTATTTGAGCCGGATGATGTTATGCTGCATCAGCGATATGGACTTCTAGGAAACGCCACACTGCCTCACTGTTACTGTAACAGAATGAACAATATGTCAATGTGATGCACGTGTGTTCAAATGACCCAGTCAAACTGAAACAGCTCAGTTTGATTTATTTACATATCTATTGAATGGATCTCTGTAAAGCCCATGTTGAGATTAAGATGAGGAACGGTGACATCAAACTGCAATCTACCTGTTGTCTGCTACGTTGTTTGGACAGTAACTGTGTGTTAGTGAACTCTTTGTACTACCGGACATTTGTTCCATTTGTATTTAGTTTTGTTTCATTAAAAGGTTTTAAGATGCCCTAAATGCAAAGAAGTGCAGTGCTTATCATTTTGTAATGTGAACATGTGCTGCAAGTGGAGAACTACTACAGCACATTGGAGCTGTGAAAAACACGGTTTGACCACATGGGGACGCACAATGCAAACAGTGTTCCTGCCACAGCAGGGGCCTTTCCCATTTCCCAGTTTGTGCATCCTCGATTCCTCTCCTCGGCTCCTCACGTCTTAGTCCCGCCCACAGGAGATTCGAGCCGAGGCAACATCCAAACGAGACATCTCTGCTTCGGAGCGTCATTAAAAAAGAGACGTCAATTAAATATGACAAGCAGCGCCACTGCATCAGCTGTCTCTTCTGTCATACGCTGCATGTTATGATCTTTGTCAGAGGAGAAGTGTTCATGACAACTTCTATATAGGTACTTTGAATTCAATTCACAACATGGATGAGAATGTACGGGGGTCGTACATTTTCACACACACAGTGAAACACTACAAATGTTTGTATGAAAAGAACTATACAAATATAAAGGTTAGGCATATATTATATACACACACACACACACCGCACTCTATCTGCATGGATCGGCTCTTTATCCGAATAAGCTAAACATCGACCACCTTCCACCTATACCTGAGTGAATGATTTCCTCCGATTTATGCCCTGTTTACATGTACATGGTTATTTTGAAAAAACGGAGACATTTCCCTTCGTTTACACGCAAACGGAGAACTCGCCTCTAAAAACTCCGGCCAGAGTGGAGATTTTTGAAATCTATGTTTGCATGTAAACTGAGACAAACGGAGGTTTAGGCAGCAGAGGAGAGGAAGAGGAAAGAAAAGAGGAAGTGATTTGTTGCTGTTGTTGGGCTTGAGCTTCTCGTTACACTGCCACCTACAGGTCTGGCATGCTCTTGACAGCATAGATACACAGGTTCATATAAACAAACACTTTTCTGAAAACTGACAGCGGTGCACAATGTTATTTTTGAAAACCAAGAGAGTGAAATGTCAGTTTATGACAATAGCCGGCCACGTACAAGGGTAACAAACGTAGCATTAGAGACCGACATGGACCCTGGCAGTCCCTGCAGGTTCCGTTGCTTTTTAAATGTATTGTATTAATGTGTACTGTTTTTTATAATACGTTACTTTAATGATTAGAGATGCCGTTTGTAAAGGTTTCCTTGTGCGCAGAAATGCACTGCAGCTGATATCGGATGTTTAAGCAGCAAAACCAACTGTAGTTATAAACTGGACAGAGTAAACAGAACTAGACCTGTAGATTCTGAAATAATCCTAATGAAGCTAAACTGCTGTTCCGAGCGTCTCTCAGACAATCTTACAAATGAAAATAGCTCTGCCATGTTCACCTTTTAGAGAACGTTAATATTTTCCTCATTGATTGTAATATTTCACCCACCTGCTATTAATCAGAATAATAATTGATCTGTAATGTTACATTAACCACGGATATTTATTATGGAAAATAAATACAAAGACTTGTGGTGTGAGGTTGTAATTTTTTTGTTTCATGAAATTAGTACTGGAAAAAAAAAAAAAAAAAAGTATAATTTAGGCACCAGTTTGAAGTCACTGTATTGGTATCACTATGGAGATGTCCCTAATGCTACCCAGCCCTCAGAGAGAGTGTCTGGAGCATACTGCAGCAGCGTCCTGATGAAAGGAGATCACTCTCTCCCTGTAAAGGTCCTGATCCTGTAACCGTGTTGTTACCAGACTCATCCCAGCCACAGTCAGGGACAGACTCACTCAAATAAAGCCATTAAAACACAGCAGTGGAGGAAGTAGTCAGAGCCTTTACTTGAGTAAAGGCACGCACACACACACACACACAGTATGAATGGAGCCATGATACTATGATTCACCATGGTAACAACCACAAACGGATCGGCGGAAATACTCATGCGCACAAACAACGAGTTCGAACATGTATTTCGTTAAAAAAGCAAGACAGCTGCAACAGAGAGAGAAGTGGTGTGGGAGAAAATTGCTGCTCGAGTCAATGCGTAAGCATTAACAGAGTATTAATTTCATATTTAATCACAATTAACCGATATTACTGGTGAAAACTGGAATGGTATTACACCTATAATTTCATTTAGGTGTAATCCTGGCGGCGAAAAAGTAAGCTCTACTAATCCCACTCTGAGGCTGCAGCACCATGATCATTAACACAACTATAATGTATAATCATTTATTTCTTTTTAATGGCTCTCACTGGTTTGTGTCCAGGGAACAATTACAAAAAACGTTTCAGAGCGAGTCACACTCTTCTGACGGCTGCAGCGGCTTTACTATTACAGTCTGATCCGCATCACCAATAAGAAAACTGCTGTTTGCAAAAAACGTAATGCGACACGAAGAATGTGCTGGGATGTTAAAGCCTGACCTCGATGGTGGATGTTAGTGATATGAGGACGATAAGGTATCTACATATCTGATGGACTGGGAACAAATGTGGAACTGAAAATACATCTAGTCGGGACTCAATATCATCTCCCGACGTAAACTCTCTGTGAAGTAATCCAGCTTCTTCATCAACGGGATCGTCGACAAAAGGACATGACATGTTTGAGAAAAAAAACGTTTTATAATCTGCCTAACCATAAGTTTTATTTATTAAGTGTTTATTCATGCAGATAACAAACTGCATTAAAATGCGCCTGATACAGACTGAATGAATGAAGAAGGAAATGAGAGAGAAGAAACCTGGAGTTCCTCTCAGTCTCCTCCCTCTGACACAGTGTCAGAGGGAGGAGACTGAGGGAAGAAAACCTGCTCCCGACCAGGTTAGGTTCACAGGCTCAGTTACCATAGTAACTGACTCTAAGGTTAAGTCACCATAGTAACTGACTCTGAGGTTAAGTTACCTCTCTTTCTGAAACAGAAAACCCAGACTTACCCTCATCTCAGGGTTAACTAACTCAGAGTTTTCACTAAACCTGCTTTCTGAAACGGACCCCTTATTATACAAGTATGTTGAAACACTACAACCACGTTTATGTTTTGAACAAACCATGAGAAGATTTTCCATTAGGTATCTTCTCAAGGCGGTCATCCATCCTGTGAGCATGCATTCCAAGCACAGTTAATGTAGGTTATCATCATACATCCATATAAACAACCAGAGTCTCGGGCTACACATGAGCTAGGATTTTACCAGGGAAGTGGCCATTGCAACTTTGCTTTTGGATTATAAACTAATACTCCAGCCAGTCCTAATATGAAATGCTTTAGGTTTTTCTTTCACATGTGTGACACCACATGAGTAATACTGTGTTATGCAGCGAGGAGGAAGAGACCACCTGTAGATAAAAACGGCTAAAAAACCTGCCTACATTTGCCCATTAAACATTCAATGAAAGATAAACAAAGACAAGGAGGGAGATTAAGATGGTTAAAAGAAGTTAGGCTGTGGATAAAAGAATACAAAGTTTTCAGTGTTTAGTTAAAATAACTTCAAACTCACAGAGTCAGAGGCCTTGTAGTAACTTAGGATATTGTTCTCCCTCTTTGGCTCTCCCCTGGGTCCACACAGTCTAAAGAGTGTTAAAAAAGCAGCACTAAAAGTTCATTAGGAAGCCATTCTGTGTAGGTGGGGAGTTGGAGGTTTCTTCAGTGTGCACACATGTTATAGCTCCAGATGACTCGGCCCTTACAGCTTTCCTGGCTGGTCTCCGTACTGCTTGATAAAAAACTGCTCTATTAAATGAGCTGCAGGTTAAACCTATCACGTGAGATAAAAGCACAATCACTGTCTTTAAAAAAACAGGGTTCTACATTAAAAAGTTGCCATAAAAGAGCTTTAAAAGAACTTACCATACAGCTGTCCCACAGTCCTGTTCTCCAGTGGGAGCTGAAAGAAAGCACAGAGACTAAAAACACGAGGTAGTAACAAGGTACAGGTGACATGAGGGCTGATCAACAGGTGAGACACATCAGAGCAGAGCAGTTGGAAAACACACAAGACAGGAAGTAAAACAAGACACGATACAGGAGAAACAGACTACAAAATAAAACAGGAAACTGAAGCATTTCATATTAGGACTGGCTGGAGTATTAGTTTATAATCCAAAAGCAAAGTTGCAATGGCCACTTCCCTGGTAAAATCCTAGCTCATGTGTAGCCCGAGACTCTGGTTGTTTATATGGATGTATGATGATAACCTACATTAACTGTGCTTGGAATGCATGCTCACAGGATGGATGACCGCCTTGAGAAGATACCTAATGGAAAATCTTCTCATGGTTTGTTCAAAACATAAACGTGGTTGTAGTGTTTCAACATACTTGTATAATCAGGAGGTTTTTTTTGTGTATTTTACATTTTTACATCGGTGAGTATTTTTTAACCATTGGCAAGTAATTCAATTAGTACTTTACAATGTTTTTATGTTTTTTTTAAATGTTACTAAATTATGATTTAAAGGTTAGAATAGATTTCCATATTGTGACACCAGGGTATTTATGTCTTTGAATGTGTTCAGGAGAGAGGCCAGGGCAGGTGTGGAGGTAACCTTTATTTGAAGCTGTATACTCCCGTTGACCATCCTGTCCACTGGTTCTTTTAACATCTGGGTCCTTTTTAAACTGCTTTTTAGATAACCACAGCTGGTTTGACTGAATTGCCTGTGAAGTATCGAGTATCGGAAAAATGCCTTGTCATTCAATACCTAAGGAGTAAATCTCATCAGCGTCAGGGAGCCAATTAGCATGCAGCATGCTTCTACCAAGATCTAATAATGTAATCCAGTAATGTAATTTAATTTTGTTTCATGAAATTGATATCAAAAAAAGGATTGTTTATGAACCGGTATTAAGTCACTGTATTGGTATTGGATTGGTATACACTCTCTCCCTGTAAAGGTCCTGATCCTGTAACCGTGTTGTTACCAGACTCATCCCAGCCACAGTCAGGGACAGACTCACTCAAATAAAGCCATTAAAACACAGCGGTGGAGGATGTAATTTGGTAAAAGTACCAATACCACAATGTAAACATACTCAGTGAGTAAAGTAAAGGTACTGCATTCAATATCGTTCTCAAGTAAAAGTTCTCTTTCTGCTGAAGACTGTCCCCTGTTGCTGATTGATTATTATATATGACATTATTAACTGTTCACTGCTTCATACACAGTTTAGTCCAGGGGTTCCCAACCTAGAGGTCGGGTCCCTATAAAGGTTCCCAAGATAAACCTGAGGAGTTGTGACAGGACTAATGGGGTAGGAAAGAAGAACAAGAAAAAGCTTTTGGTTGTTGGATCATTTGACCTCTTAATCAGCTCTTTAAATAAAACTCTCTCAGTGGGACTACTAACAAGTCAGACATCTGAAACATGACAAAGGGCCCGTCACTGGTTTCATCTTTAACAATGGACTGGATTTTATAAGTCCTTCATATATTTCTTTTAGAAAAATATTAAAGGTACAAGTACTATACTATACAGCATGAGGAACAACATCACAGGCCTGATGTGGATGCTTGGGTTTCCATCTGAAAGCTATCATCTGTCTTTGGTTTTTGCTACAATTCATTCAACAATCTTTAGATGCAACTCATCACACCATGACGCAAAATCATCTATAGCTGGTCAACAACATCCTGAGCTCAGGATCAGAACTCAGTTCAGCTTTTCAAGCTTGAATAATGAACAAATGGGATGTATAACATTCAGCACTAGGATAATGTAAGATTTACAAGTTAATTCATATATTTGAGTTAATTTACTTAAATGTATATACAATGTTTATACCGTTAACTATTTACTGGTACTGTATGTAAATAGTTAACTGTATAAACATTGTATATACAGTACCAGTCAAAAGTTTGGACACACCATCTCAATCAATGGTTTCAATTCTGTTGTATTATTTCCTACATTGTAGATTCATATTAAAGACATCAAAACAATGAAGGAACACAATTGGAATGATAATAGTAACCAAAAAGTGTTAAACAAACCAGAATATGGTTTATATTTTAGATTCTTCAAAGTAGCCACCTTTTGCTGTGATGACAGCTCTGCACACTCTCTCAATCAGCTTCATGAGGTAGTCACCAGGAATGGTTTTCAAACTGTCTTGAAGGAGTTCCCAGAGGTGCTGAGCACTTGTCGGCTACTTTGCCTTCACTCTGCAGTCCAACTCATCCCAAACCAGCTCAACTGGGTTAAGGTCGGGTGATTATGGCGGCCATGTCATGGTTTGGCCTTCTGAGAATATAGTTCCCAGTATGTATACGTTAGAAGATGGCTGTGTCTCATGTGACCTTGTTATTTGGCCACGCTGTGACTCTACAAATCACAACATGTAAATATGAAAATGGTGGCATTGGAACCTGTTACCTCCAGGATCTGTGCTAAGCTAGGCTAGATGGAGCTGTTTACGTCCAGGATCTGTGCTAAGCTAGGCTAGATGGAGCTGTTTACCTCCAGGATCTGTGCTAAGCTAGGCTAGATGGAGCCGGTTACCTCCAGGATCTGTGCTAAGCTAGGCTAGATGGAGCCAGTTACCTCCAGGATCTGTGCTAAGCTAGGCTAGATGGAGCCAGTTACCTCCAGGATCTGTGCTAAGCTAGGCTAGATGGAGCCGGTTACCTCCAGGATCTGTGCTAAGCTAGGCTAGATGGAGCCAGTTACCTCCAGGATCTGTGCTAAGCTAGGCTAGATGGAGCCAGTTACCTCCAGGATCTGTGCTAAGCTAGGCTAGATGGAGCCGGTTACCTCCATGATCTGTGCTAAGCTAGGCTAGCGGTGGGTGCGTCAGACAGAGTTACAACACGCACGGAGATGAGAAGGGTATGTCTGGACTTATCTAACTCTGGGGGATACGGGGAATAAGACAAAGTCCCAATAAGTCGGTGTGTTCCTTTAAGTAAAAGTACTAATACCACACTGTAAACATACTCTGTTACAGTTAAAGTCCTGCATTGAAAATGTTCCTTCAGTAAAAGTATCATCAGGAAAGGAATCAGGAAAAGTATTAAAACCTTGTAGAAAGAGTAAAGGACCAACCAGTTGTGTGTTTAATGGTCTGATCATCTCAGCTGGACTTGTAGCCGTTATATTGTTGGTAGTTTACTTTAGAATCAAACATCAGATTTATAAACTACATGTGTTTAGTGGTCAGAAATCTTAATGTGTAAAGTAACTAGTAACTAAAGCTGTAACAGATGAATGTAGCGGAGTAACTAAAGTAACTAGTAACTAAAGCAGTAACAGATGAATGTAGTGGAGTAACTAAAGTAACTAGTAACTAAAGCTGTAACAGATGAATGTAGTGGAGTAACTAAAGTAACTAGTAACTAAAGCTGTAACAGATGAATGTAGTGGAGTAACTAAAGTAACTAGTAACTAAAGCTGTAACAGACGAATGTAGCGGAGTAACTAAAGTAACTAGTAACTAAAGCTGTAACAGATGAATGTAGTGGAGTAAAAAGTACAATATTTCTCTCTGAAATGTAGCGGAGTAGAAGTAGAAAGTGGCATGAAAAGAAAAGACTCAAGTAAAGTACAAGTACCTCAACATTTGGACTAAAGTACAGTACTGGAGTAAATATACTTAGTTACATTACACCACTGGTTTTGGGCATAGTTTTACAATTTGTTGCTTCATAATACAAACATGTAACAGAGAAACATTTCTAAAATCGACATGAAATCAACATAAGCCATCTTAGGACATGAAGGAAGGATACATGACAGACAATACTACATATTATAAAGTGACTGTGAGAATTAGAAGATTTACTATTGGAGTTCAGCACTCCTTGATAGAGGCAGCAAGCTCCCTCACCATAACGGCCAGCAGAGGATGTACTTCTTGCAGCAGCTGAAGAAGTTCAACCTGTCAAAGACTATGACGGTTCACTTCTCCACTGCCATCATTGAGTCCATCCTCAGCTGCTCCATCACCATCTGGTACTCTGCTGCCACTGCTAAGGAGGGCAGACTGCAGCGCATCATCGGCTCTGCTGAGAAGGTGATTGGCTGCAATCTGCCGTCTCTCCAGGACCTGTAAGCCTCCAAGACAGTGGATCTGACCTTGACCAGGACTTGACCGGGTGTGGTGCTACACGGCTGAGATAACACTGACTACAGACCAGACCAAGAGTCTGATGTGTCATGATCACCCAGTTTTGGGATTGTGTTCAGCATGGATTGGAGCATCAGTAACCATCACCAGCGTAATCACACAGTGTGCATGCGATTAGAATCTTAATAATGCCCTGTGCACTCGGCGAGCTGAGCCGGGATATGGGCTCTAACATGAGGATTACCACAGGAGATACAGTATCCAAGAGGAAGAATTTACTCTATATGCCCA
This sequence comes from Sander vitreus, assembly GCF_031162955.1. Classification (NCBI taxonomy): domain Eukaryota; kingdom Metazoa; phylum Chordata; class Actinopteri; order Perciformes; family Percidae; genus Sander; species Sander vitreus. The sequence goes on along the minus strand of NC_135859.1, from coordinate 347,413 downwards.
GAGGCATTGTGGGCTGCTGCGCAGGACGTATTTTGACTAGGGGGCTGCCTTATATACCAGCTTATAGGGCCATGGTGACCAGAAGTCCCTGTTTTTGGTGTCCTGCATTAATAACACATAGCCTTGCTATTTTGAGTAAAGTGTATCCTGTCTGTGTGATCGCCCTACAGACAGACATACGTGAGAACACTTCACTGTCCGGTTTAATTGTAGGAATTCGGCTCTGAAGGGTTTGATAAAATTGTAGGCCTACTTTAGAGCAGCTTTTATAAACATTATCTTTGTCTTTCCATTTTATTTAGTACTGTATCCAATTTTAGGGCTACATATGGTCTTACATTAGTCACTTTTCTATACAATGTAAGTTTTTATGCTAAGGCCTATAAGGTTTAATCATTTAATCCGAAAAAAAAATAGTTAGGCTAGAACCCAATTTTACCAGTATGTCTCCACATCCGTTTATCGCAGCACAACAACAGTTACAATGGTCAAATTACATTAAACTGGAATTGTCTCCCCATTTTCTTTAATAGTTAAGAACATTGCATATTTTAATGATATTGGGCGTTAAACTCAAATTGCCCTCTGGTTTTGATTGGATTGTATTTTAAATGGTCCCCTTATTATAGGCTACTGGACGTGCATGCACTTAAACCCTCTGAGACCGAGCTTGTCTATAACAACACGGTCTCACGGCAGTTCGTGAAATGGTCATGTAATTTATTATCTATTGATTTGTGTACACGGACACGTTTATGTATAACAAAATGGCAGTTTATTGATGATTTATTTATGCACATCGGTAAAGGCTGGCTCCTTACCGTCTTCTTCCTCTGAAAGATAACAGCTGTGGCTTTCCGATGCTGTCCTGTCCCTGGGGAGATCGTAGTACAACATGTTTTCTATCCAGTCTGTGCTTCTTTTCTGGGACTTAGGTACAATAAATGCATACTCTTAAATCAAGTATTGATAATCTTGTTGTCCATATTTTATACATAATCGACCAACCATTAATGTTTACTGTTGTTAGCTTTGTTGCTAAAAACAAACAAACGTACTGTTCCTTTAAGAGTCTAACCAACTGCAGGCACCACCATGGGGGGCTGCAGCCCCTACAGCCCCCCAATTCCAGCGCTGTTCATTGTGGGACATGCTTAACTATAAATCCCTTCACCAGTCTGAGGGCAGAGCAAGCACTCATTATCAATTCATCAGTGTCACTGGGAAAGAATTGCTCAAGGGCAAGAAATACCTGGAAATATACTATGGATCGAGTGGAAAAATTATATGTAACTCAGCCCAGTCAATTTCAATAAAAAAACAAAATATAACGCCCTTACTCAAACAGGAGAAAATTGTGCCTTTGTTGGGGACTACTTTCAGCGGTGGATGAATCCACATTTGGTGCTGTAGTGAGTATTTGTGGCAGCAGGATGGTGTGTGTGTGTGTGTGTGTGTGTGTGTGTGTGTGTGTGTGTGTGTTGTTGAGTCAGAGTAAAGAACAGTGTGTGTGTTGATGGTGATGGAGGAACATGTCAGCCAGTGCAGCAGTGTGTCTCACTGATGACATGTTATGATCCATCAGGCTGTGATACACACACAGGGCTTGTTAACAGAGACATCCACTGCTGCTTTGGGTCTGCACACAGGATTGGTTGACTAGAAGACAAATATAATGTGATATAATTCCAAATGTAATCAGCCTCATCCTGTAAATGCATTACAAGAGTACTTTATTTTCCTCTCATTGTCTTGAAGAATAATTCTGGTTTATTCAGACTTAGTTCTTATACTCATTGTTTCGGCAATCATCCCCATCAGTACTAACAACATTCTATTCACCAGGTGTGAGAGACATGAGCGTTCAGGTTCAGATCAGACAGGTTGGAAACAAATCCCAGGATAGTCAAATGTTTGTGGAAAAGAAAATGAAGGCAAACGGTCAAATTGAATGGATTGATTTATGGAACTAATTCTTGTATGTATTTGCGTGATGTGCCTCTGCTGTGTCAGTAAGAGATCTGTATCCTGTTGCTCAGCAGAGGGCAGCAGAGTATCAGTTTTCACTGAAACACTAACTCAAATATGAGCAATGCTCTACCATATAGTCTCTTTTCTTGTGTGTTATACCACAAACCTTATCATGTATGACCTAAGTGTTGTTCTTCTAATGTATTTGTCACAGTGTGGGATTCACTGTATACCTGAGTGTGAATCATTACAGATACAGAGGAGAAAGATACAGAGTGGCAGGTAAGCAGAATGATTAATGTTGCCTGACACACATTGTCTACCATCCATACATCTATCCATCCTCCCTCCTGACAACTCCTCAGCATGGTCACCATAATCCAGTGTGATCAGGCATTGTGGGTAGCAGCCTTCATCCTTTTTCCTCTCCATGATATCATTTTCTACTACTTCCCTTCATCCTCTGGGTCTAAAGTTTCCAAACCACATATTCTAAACCCAGCGTTTGTGAAGAGTTCTGAAGGAGGACTCTCTGGTTTCCTCTGTTAGATATACAAGCAGCCATGCTCCGTCTCAGAGGTAAAGAGTGGGCGGAGGAATCTCATGTAGCCTACACCGCAGGACAGGATCTGACTTCATCATCCATGACACAACTCCTGCTTCTCTGTATGCTTTGTTTAATATTAATGGTACTTTTACTTCACAGTGTTGTGAATTAAGACTGCATTTTGTACTTCATCAGTTAGAGAGCACTCATTTAAGGCTGGCCATAAATATGAACCATCAAATCTAAAGTATGAGAAATAAAGTCTGCCTGTATCTGCCTGTTACATGCTTAATGTTGACATGATAGTTGTCATAAGCAACGAAACATTTATTGGTATCAACAATATATTTGGGGCATTGTTAGCGTGTTGGCTAGTTCCTCGGCGCTGCTAACTGCTCTTTTATCTTGAAACAAAATAAACACTGCTTTAGCAACCATTTTAACAGTGAATTAAACAATATCCCAATAAGAATGGTTTGAATGTCTAGGTTTGAACTGAGCCTGATAGCAGCTGTTAAAGTTTAAATGACTCATTTCAAAGTAAAGCAGCCCTAGTTCAACCACACGTTGAAATATACACACAGTTGCCAGCTGAGTGAATATTTGGTCTCGGCCCACTATCTGTAGCTCTCAGTAGAACATTGTAACCATCACAATGTATCGCAAGACTGTTGTAAAACACTGCATTAGCTTAGCTTAGTTTAGGAATGAGGAAATGAGAGAAAAGATGAGAAAGATGTTAAATTGCCCACATAGTGTAAGGGTTTTATAGTTTCTATTTAGTCAGACTTTAATTTAATTGCCAAAATCGTGCTGTTTCTGTTAAATAAGGGAAGTTTAATGTAGATCCAACGGTCGTAGGTTCGATCCCCTGCGCCAGAGGACCCAAAGCTTACCGGTGAGTTTGGTAAGTTGTCTTTACACTGTCCACTACTTTGTTGTTGTACTAAACAACGTTTTGGTGGAATAAGATATTAGGAAGCTTGTGAAACAATTGACACAAATTATTTCTAACTTTTAGATTGACTTTTGAACAAAATATCTGTTTTTAGTACTGCAGATACTTATACATTTGGTAATCCTACTATATTTGGTTACTATTAAAAGTTAGTCTTGTGTGTATTTAGTTGCCTCATTCTGGTAGTGTCAAATACTTTTCTTTTTCTTTTAACAATGTATGATGGTAAAACCAAGCATTTTTAGTTCTCTTTTCTCTACAGGTAAGTATGACATAATCATATAATGGCAAGTAATATGCTCAGCAGTGTGTAGACTATTATTTGGAATAATAATGAAATGAATATAAATAGAAACAAGTCAACTTTATGATATTATTGATCTGAACAAACCCATATGTCTTGAGGTAATGAATAATATTGTTTAGCACAAGAAATGAATATACAAAGGTTTGTTTTGACACCAGGTAGGAAAACAAGAGAATGAACCAACTAATACATGCTGTACAAAGTGTAAAACACAATACATAATAGTATTGTATGCATAGGGAAATCTAACTATTTACATTTTCTATTAACATTATACATTTACATTTTTGATGTAATGCTCTATAGAAAAAGTATATTAGGGTGGCACCAACTACACACCTGTTTCATCCCTATAATAGATGCAGCAAGTCCCACGAATTCACCCCCTTTATCGGATTTTAACAAAATTTGGTACATACGTTCAAGTCGTGGTGTTAAATGTCTCGATCAATTTTAGACAAGATTGCTACGGCAGAACTTGAGTTATAGGCAATTCCCTGCTAGCCCCGCCCTGTAGGAAGTTCTCTGACTAATGGTGGCAATGTTTTATGACAAATTTGTTCATTTATATCTTGATAGAATCAAAATTGACAAAGTTCTATTCATTAAACTGTAAAAATACCATCATGGCCGACATTTATGGTCCAAGAGGCTTTTTTATAGAGCACATTGAGCTGGACTTGTGTGAGGAATTTCATGTCAATTGGACTCACCGTGTGGGGGGCGTGGCCTTTAAAACTTTTGGCCTAAGTTATAGCGCCACCATCAGGCCGAATTGCATCATATTCTTTGGAAAGATTGAGCACATGCGCATCAGTTATGGTGACAATTTTTATGTCTCTAGCTCGTTCCAGCACTCAGTAACTTGAGAAAAGGCATAATTTATTTTATACTTTTTTTATTTATACTCTTTATTGAGTTTTTTTAATCAGGGCAGCAGTTTTCAGATTACATTATGTGTTTACATAATTGCAAAAGGGTTCTCAATGTTTTCTTCTTTCTACAACAGTCGAGAACCCTTTTGACATTATGTACATGATGTAATCTGAAAACTGCTGCCCTAGTTAAAAAAACAATGCAACTGATCTCAGCTGCTATTCTGTCTGGAATAGAGTGGAATGGAAATGTCCCCCAAACGTTTGACCGGTAGTGTGTGTATATATATATATATATTGACTTTCACCATCTCATTCCCCCTGTATCTGTGTTGGCAGAGATATACTGGATTATACTCACGATTTATGTTTGTCTCAGATCACTCTGCCCCAGTAAATCACTTATTGTCATTGCTTGCAGGGCCCTGGAGAAGACACGCGGCACTGTGTTCTCTGCTCTGTTTGTGTTTGGGCCAGCAGCTGTTTTACTACTAAATGGAAATAGTGAATGGCATTCAGGAGATGCCGCTGGGCTCTCAGAGCTTCTACCTGCTGTGTTGTTCATCATTACGGTAAAGAATTAGCTACTGGCAGGCAGGGCTGCTTCTGAACACTCCCTCTCACTTTGAACTGAACATTAATATATGCCTGTTAGCCCAGCGCAGTGTTCTCCAGCTAAGATGGAAAAGTTGTGAATGTTGACTCTTTTAGCTCTGACTCACCAGAGTCAGGTCAGGTCATTGGCATACGTAGCTCTGGGTCAACATGTCAGAGGTCATCAGTTCAGATCAATCAGACACACGTCATTTCACACTAATCAGCGAGTCCACCTCACCTCACTCCATAGAATCATTGTTTGAATGGGGCCATTGTAAGGTCTATACAGTTAAATGAACAGTAGTATGTATCACTTAGCAACACTTTATAACCCATGGTTAGCATGGGGCCCTGGCTGGAAAACTCCTGCAGTGGGGAAGAAACTCATGGACTCCCACAAACCCAAGAGAAGCCCCTTTCATGTGGGATTTTAACAGTGTAAGCCACATTCTGGTGGCTTGAGCTCACTTCCAGACATCTTGTGGTTCTGCTTCCCCCTGCTGATGTGGTGAATACACACATTCTCATAATGTCCTTCATTAGTCTTTGCAAATACAGAGACTTTGAAACAGATGCATGCAGTCAGCGGCGGGGGGGGGAATGGAACAAACTAGAGATGATGGGAGGGCGGACTCCCACACCTCAAAAATCTGCTTAGCTAAACCGTCTGTTCCTGGTGCCATGGCAACACCATCAGCAATGTCGAGAAAGCTTCCGAAGTTCCTTTGTGAGCGACTTTTTTCCATAAACACACTGTACGGACCCGTGTTCCCAAACATCTGGATTCAGGCTGGCAGATGCAAACGAGTTGTATTTATTTAGGTGTTGCTCAAATCTCCATGACTTTGAAACATTTTGAGATCGGATCTTTTTTCCCCTCTTGGCTGAGGGCTTTCTTCTGGTCTTGTATGGCTCAATGTGGTACAGCATGGCTCTAACATTACCAAAATTTCCCAGTTGGGCCACCCAGGAAATGCATGTGCTCATGATGCTGTAAGCTACTAAGATTAAAAACTTCAAAACTTCATATGTCAGAGCCTGCATCATATTCTGTAAGCATGCAGCTGGCCTGTTGAACCAGATAGTGGAGCGTTGGGCCAGCGTCATATGTTAGGGTTGACCTGCATGGGAAGCAGAGTCATGGGGAAACTGAATTATCTCTGACAGAACCAGGTGACTCCCCAGAGAACACAGCTATCAAACGGCACCCCAGGCTACATGACTGCACAGAAACCACAGGTGGTACTGGGTCATTGTTTCTCATGGTGGGGAAAAGAGCCTCAGAGATATGAGTTGGTTAGAGTTAGATACAGGCGTGCTACCTCTCGGGAATCGGGATGATAAAGCAGCTGTCTGAAGACACTCGGTAGAAGCAATTATTCATTTTTGACAAGGAAAGTTCTTCAGAGTCGTTGGTACTGATAGCTTGCAATGTACAGTATTTTGTTAGAAATGCAACAATAAAATGAAATAATAAATCTACAATTGCTTTATTGTAATCATGAGCACAGTATGAGTGGTAAAGACATTCTGTTTTTTTACATCAGGAAAGTGAGAAACCTCGGCAGACCCAGGCTCTTGGTGGCCGGTGTCTGACGGTGCCGGTTGGGGGTGTGATGAACAGTGGCAATAATAGTCACAATAAAGATAATGGAACTTGTGTCAAAGGAGGTACCCCGACAGTCTAAAACTATAAAGCATAGTTAAGAGCTGGTGCAAGGCAAACCTGAGCCAGTTCTATAAGGGTTGGTAGATGAATCTGACGACTAGATATATACCCTCCCCTGCCGGTCTAGGCGATCGATATATATATATATATATATATATATATATATATATATATATATATATATATATATATATATATATATATATATAGATAGATAGATAGATAGATAGATAGAGAGATAGATAATACTTTGTGAGTGGTTAATAATTGTTTTGTAACTGTCTAAAAACATTATTTGCTCATAATAATTAGTTCAAGATTAAGATGTGGTTAATAAAGCATCAACTAACATAAATGTATTGCTTCGGTGATCGATAAAAGATGATCATTTGATTACTACTGCATTGATAATACCTATTTAAATAATGTTTATAGATGATTTACAAAGTATTTATTAACCACTGACATGGTATTATAATCATCAGCTGCGACTTTATAATAGCATCCACATAATGTTTATTAACAGTTTACAAACAATTTCTTAAAGGTTTACAAATCATTTGGTAATCTTTAACAAACACTTAATATATGTTGGGACTGAGAAAAGTAAGAATTAAACATTATCTCTCAACATTTAAACAAAGGAATCAGGCCTGTGGTACATTCCAAAGCCTTTTTCACCAAACTCCTACAAGCAAAGCTCACAAAATGTCGGAGGTCCTAACGTCCCATTGACTAAGAGTCTTTGAATGACACACCTCCACTCTCTTTGTCTTCCGTTGATGGCTCATGCTGCTAAAGGATGTACGTAAGTGCTTGTGCGAAATCGCTCCATTTCCCAAGAAAAGTGGATTTATTTCGGCGATCCGGCGGACACCATTGGACTCTGTGAAACACAGCCAAAGTTTCGAATCTGCAGAAGAGAACACCGTTTCTCTAGAAGAAACTCGGACAACACGGACACCGTTGTTTCTTCAAAGTCGTTCCCCGCTGCCCTGAGGCTCAACAAGCTTTTCTGAGCACCGCTGACGAGCGGCCGGATTACGTTCTGTTTTACCGTGGAAATCTATGGACAAAACTGAACGGACAACATACAGCAAGGCTTAGTGTTCTGGGCAGAGATTTAGAACATAGTATGTTTTATTAATGAGTGAAGGCTAATTTTGCCATTAATGTATTTGATTAATAATAAGTGCTACTGGTGCACGTTTTGATTGTTAATCTGTGATCAGGACCGCCGTGTCCCATTATATTCTGTGAAAGCACCACTGATCAAGGTGCATGGTTGATATGTTGTGTTGAATACTGTAGCTTGTGAAACTGAAGATGCTACATTGCGGCACGGAATTTAGTTACTGTTCAGAGAGAATAAACTCTGTTGGTTAACCGGCTAACTCATAGCCGCATGGGGCTGCAACCATAGACTGTATATATTATATTAACATATAATAATATACAGTCTATGGCTGCAACCAACTCCATGATCCGCCATCTTGGATCTCTTGATCACGTGGTTTAGCTACCCCTGCGTCTCGTCACCTCCCTCCTCCTCTTTCACACACACACACACACACACACACACACACACACACACACACACACACACACACACACACACACACACACACACACACACACACGCACACAGTCCCACAGACGCTACATGTTTGTTTGTTTTCTTTTGGTTGTAGTTTGTAAAAGGTATATAGCTTTTATTGATTGAAGAACAATTGGCATTGGCCAATTGGCCATTGATAATTTGGAGTTAAATCAATTCTGTTATACCTTAAATAGCAGTTGTCTGTGATTATTTGTGTATTTGTTGTAAATAGTTGCTGGTTAAACAGGTCTGTGCTTGGATTCACCCTTCCTTTTGTTCCTTTAGAAAATACCAGATAGATTAACCAAATGAATCAAGATCGGTATTTTAAAGGGAACACCACCTATGAGACTCCTTTACAGCTGGTGAAGTTATTAATACACATATTCATAACTGCATTAATATTGATAAAACATTTTTGATAATTTGCCAATAATTGAATTTGTACCCTACCTATTCCCAACATATTATATATAAAATGTTATGTGTTGCAACAATAAAATGTTAAAATAACTAACTTCATTGTTCGTTGAAAGTAAAATAACTACTAACTAAAGTTTAATTAACATGATCTGTTTTCCACATATCACTGATGGTTACTATAAAGTGTTACCCAGACCTTATCATCATACATTTCATAAACATATAAAGTGTGTAGCCGCTGCGTCTGCTGGTCACTCCTAACTGACCGCAGGAGCTCTCGGAAATCATTTGATAAGGATCAGGATCTACAATTCAAAGTTTCCTTTAATAAAACAACCCATCAACACTCAAATGTGCTCAAATGGGATTATGGCCATGTCCTTACATTGGGGCATGATTGAATGTGACACATTGGGGCCAGCCTAGGCCTACATGGGCAAAGAAAAGTTTAAGGTATAGTTTGCAACACTAAATGAATAGGGCATTTGTAAAGGCACTTCTCTGTGAAAAGCAACATGGAATCTGTAGTTGTGCCACAGAGCTCTTCAGCCCCTCGCTGCAGAGGAAGGGATTCTAGAGTCTGGAAAGAGAACAACTGTAGATTCAAAATGAAACAGGATGGAAGCTTTGCACTAGGGATGACCTCATAAAAACTACTCTGATACCACTGCACCCGATACCACTTCATGCATCACTGCTTGTGACACTAGTTAATACTACACTTGGCAGCAGTTAACGTTAGCCTACCATTGGCTAATAGCTTGCTTAAACACGCTTACAAATCTTAAAGCTAAACGGTCTAAAGCAGAGATCTTCAACAGGCGGTCCGGGACCCTTAGAGGGTCCTCAGAGTTTCTGCAGCAGGGCCATCTTTTTTTTTTTTTATTGGAAAAATACAATACAATACTTCCAATCACAGATACAATTTACCCTTTTTCTTTTCAAACATATATGCATATGTACACGGACACATATACACACATAAAAACGAAAATAATAAAAAAAAAAACAAAAAAACCAACAAAAAACACTCTGATAAAAAAGTAGGAGAAAATAATTAAATTAAATCACAGAGTACCATATAATAAACAATGAACAACCCCCCACCCACGCCCCCACTCAGCTCACCACGCGCAACACACATATTACTGGTTATTTATGCAAAACAAAAGGTACAACAATAACAGGCACACATTCAATTGGGTAGTACCTCTAAATTTGTGAAATAGGAAATAAAGGGTTGCCATTTATGGAAAAATGTAACTGTATATCCTCTCAACGTGTATATCATTTTCTCAAGTTTAAAAAAATACATGACGTCTTTGAGTCACCGGGAGATAGAAGGATATTTAGCAGACTTCCAATTTAACAATAAGGAGCGTCTTGCTAGTAAGGATGTGAAAGCTATAATGTCCTTTTGTGTAGGGTTAAGTGCAAGTGAGGAGTCAGGAATCCCAAATATAGCAATCAGAGGGCAAGGTTGGAGATTTACCCCAAGAACCGAGGACATGATAGTAACATAACCCACCCAGAAACCTTTCAAATCTGGACAAAGAAAAAACATGTGGCTAAGATGACAAGGAGAGCCATGGTATTTATCATATTTGTCTTCCACTTCCGGATACAGTTCCGATAGTCTAAACTAATGTACCCCGTATAAGACCTTAAATTGAGTCCAAGACGAGCACAAGGGGTGGTAGAACGTATCCTCTCTATGGCCTGTTCCCAGGACTCCTCGTGTATTTGTATTCCCAGTTCCCTTTCCCATGTACACTTAAGTTTAGCATTTGAGTGGTCCCAAAAAGCTAAGATAATGTCATACAGCTTTGATATGATACCTCTGTAATGAGGGACAAATGAAAGTAAGGTTTCCCACCGCTGCTCTGGAGGTAAAGAGGGGAAATTAGGTAAACACTTTGTAACACAAAATTACGAGTTTGAAAATAGCAAAACAGATGAGTGACAGGGAGTTCATAACGAGATGACGAATTGGCAAAACTATCAAAGACAATATCTACATATCAATCTCTGAATTGTGTAATACCCTTGTCATACCACAATGAACATGTCGAGTCCGAAAGTGATGGAGGAAAAGAATGGTTGTTATTCATAGGACCCAAGGAAGATGCAGCTAATAGTTTAAAGTGTCGTCTAAATTGATACCAGATTTTGAGTGTGTGAAGAACCACTTGATTATCAATATATAAAGAAGGGTTTGTAGGTAAAGAGGAATAAAGTAGAGCAGGTATCGCCTACAGGATGATAGGTCCAATTTACACCAAGAGGATCCAGGGGATTTTAACCAGTAGCATAGTTTATGGATGTGAGCCGCCCAATAGTAAGTAAAAAAATGAGGTAATGCAGTAAAGTTTTGCGAATCCTAGGTGATTTCCCACCCCAAATAAAAGAACAAATTATCTTATCAAATGAGTCAAAAAAAATGGTTTGGCAACAAAAGAGGAATTGACTGGAATAAAAATAGAAATTTTGGTAAAATATTCATTTTAACAACATTGATCTTGCCGATTAATGAAAGGGGGAGGTTACCCCATCTTTGAATATTGGATGTAATCTTTGCGATAACGGGAGCGAAGTTAGCAGATGCAAGGCTAGATAAAGAACGAGTCACGTTAATACCTAGGTATTTAAACTCTGATAGACTAAATCGAAAAGGCAAATCTGATTGTTGCATATGACATGCTGCAGTATTAAAGGGAAAACACTCACTTTTCCCCAAATTTAAACACTTAAAACAGCAGGGATAGAAAGTATCGGATCAGAATCAGAATAAACATCATTAGTATGGACACTGGCCTTAGGGGACGAATAAAGGAGGCGAATCCAAGAAATAAATTTTTCACCAAATCCAAATTTCTTTAAAACTGCAAACAAGTACTCCCACTCTACCCTATCAAATGTCTTTTCGGCATCTAAAGAAATCACAAGCTCAGGAAGTTCAGTTGAATTTTTTGAGTAAATTATATTGAAAAGTGTACGGGTATTAAAAAACAATTGACGTCCCATTATAAAACCATTTTGCTCTTCAGATATAATATGAGGAAGCACATTCTCTAAGCAGGAAGCAATTACTTTAGCCAACACCTTTACGTCAGCATTAAGCAGAGACAATGGTCGGTAGGAACCACAGGAGGTCGGATCTTTGTCCTTTTTGAGAAGGAGAGCAATAGTGGCTTGTGTCAAGGTTGGTGGTAATGAACCACCAAGGATTCATTGAATACAGATAAAAGTAGCGAAGCCAATTTTCCATTAAAGGTTTTAAAAAATTCAATCAGAAACCCGTCGGGGCCTGGGGCTTTGTTAGATTGCATAGCATTTATTGCATTTAATACTTCTTCAAGGGAGAGTGGAGAGTCCATTTGCCTGGCAGTATTAGTATCAATGACAGGATTCGAAAGGTTCTGAAGAAATACATTCATTTTAGTGTTGTCTGTAGGAAATTCAGATTTATATAATAAAGAGTTAAATTATTTAAAAGTAGCATTAATTTCCAAGGGCTCTGTAGTAATAGTGTCATAAGTGTTTTTAATACTAGGTATCAAACGGGAAGTGGCCTGTCGTCGTAACTGATGTGCCAGTAACCGACTTGTCTTGTCGCCATGTTCATAATATGAGCCACGGCTGCGTAGTAACAAGCGCTCTAGGGCCATCTTTTTTATAAAAATTGTTGTTTTTATTTCAAAAGTTAAAATATGTCTGAAAATATACATAAACTTCAGTCCAACATATTAATAGCAAAGATATTAATATTATTTTTCTTTTTCTTTTTTTACACAACATTGATGAAAGGCTTACTGGCCTGTAAGTAAGGTAGCCACTGAGGTAGCCATCCACAGATACAGTTAAGCTTCAATGATTCACTGTGCTACATGTATGTTTAACATTAAAGTGCCCATATTATGTCACTTTTTCTGGGATTTGGGGAGTTATTTTGTGTCTCTGGTGCTTCCACATGCATACAAAGTTGGAAAAAAAAACATCCATGCTGTTCTGAGTGAGATACGGTTTCTGAATGTGTCCTGCTTTCAGTCTCCAGGTGAGCTGGTCAAAATCTGCACGGCTTTCTACGTCATCGGCCGAAACATTTGGTGTGTGCTAACCACTTTAGCTAATACCACATCAGCTAGCTGTTTCTCCAACTTCGGTCAGTACAAGGCAGGATTAGCCGGGAGACTTCTTCTAAACGAGGGCGCACTTCCAACTTTGCATGGAATACCTGCAGACGAAGGACATGTAAGTAGTAAGTAGTGAGTAGTAAGTAGTGTACAGAGACCTGAACACAGGGTGAAAAGAGGAGCTGCAGCAATGTGCAGTACAACAAAAAGATGGTGTTTTCTGAAAATTAAACCATGTAAACCTATTCTGGTACAACCTCTAAATACAATTATGAACCTGAAAATGAGCATAATATGGCCACTTTAAAACATAACGTAAAATATATGAAAATGTCAATAATTATTATTTTAATAGCTTTACATTGTATGCACCATAAAAAGTTATGTGCATATGAAGGCTTTAGGCCACCCTACACATTATTGTTTAATATGCAACTCAATTTTATTCAATACGTAATAGAGGATCCCTGCTCCGTCTTTTTTTCAGCTAAGGGGTTCTTGGCCTAAAAAACGTTGAAGACGCGCTGCAGCTCTTCTAACATTGAGTCAAGGGTGGAGCTGCTACAGTTTTTAATGCACATTGCATACTGGCTTCGATTTGTTCTGGCTGCAAGGCTGTATCATCATCTTATAGACATGCTGATGCAAATGTGTTGGCACACTTTACACATCCAGCAGACATTAGCATTGATTACCACTGCCGAGGACGTTTGTCTGTCAGCAGACTAACGAAAAAAAACACTGGTGCGATTGTCATGAAACTTAGTGAAAGGGTGTGGCATGAGCCAAGGAAGAACCCATGATATTTTAGAGCAGAAATACACACATTATTTCTCACTTTCGTTACATGCATGGGCAAAGGTTTTTGCTTTAACCCGCAATTTCCGCCAACTGCGGAACGGCTACGGATCGGCTCCGCCGCGTGTCAGCTCCGTGCTCCGCCGTCCTACAATACCCACCAGGTACGGATTTGTTGCGGAATGGCTGCGGCTATGACTGTAATTATTATTATTATAATCATTATGACATTTCCAAGGTGTAGTGCAGGGAACTATGATCCGCCGTGATCACATTGTATTTTATTTAAAAAATGAACCAGATGTTTTATTTTGTTTTTGTGCTCGACTTCCTGTCCCGCATAATCTGCCCTGTGCTGAATTGCTGCGGAGCTCTCCGGCATCTGGTAAAAATAGAAGCTCTGGTATCTGCTCCAGAGGGCTGGGACGCAGTCGGAACGCAGCTGTTCTGCAGTCCGTAAAAATACACACATTGACTTTAATGGAAACCTAATGACTCCACCGCCGTTCCACAGCGGATCCGCAGACGTTCCGCAGTTGGTGGAAATTGGGGGTCAGTGTTACAGTGTAAAGTAATAAATGGGTAGCAAAGTTATATTTGTCTGATCCAAAAAATGATCCGATTCATGACTCAAAACTGTGACACCATCCGAACCATGAGTGTTGTGATCCGGTTCATCCCTAATTGAGAGGGATCACTTTTATATTAATACATTGTTTTTTTAAGAAAAATCCTACATAGTATACCTATTACATTATACAGTCATTTCATCTATTGTTAATATAAAAACATGAATTAGTGCAGCTTGAATGTATTTTATCTAAACCAGGCCTCCCCTGCTGTGAAGAGGTTTCCTGTGAATGTACAGACTCATGAAATGAGAGAACTGACCATCAGTACTGTACTAATTCAACCCAGGTCCTCTCTGTGCTTTAAAGACATTCTGAACCACTCTGTTCCACAAAGCCATAAAGTACATTGTGTGCATGCTGGGGGTGATGTTCCTATAAAGCTTCTATTGTTTCGGCAGTTTTGAAACCATCAGATTCTTTCCTTTCAGATCGCCTTGCGGTCGGCTTCCAAGAGGCTTGGGTCTGTCTGTCTCTGGATGGTCTGGACTTACAGCAGGCTTTATTTTCTTTGCTGGTAGCAGGATCCTCTGAAGCATCGGGGCCTCTCGCCGGGCCATGTTTTCCTTGTCAACGGCTACTGTTTTCTTTGGAGGCCTTATGATCTCCCTGATAGCGGCGCAGCAGCACGAGGTGAAGCCTTTTCCTCACAGAGTGACATTTGTGGAGCAAAACAAAAAAATGGCATCGGTGAAAAGAAGCTGTATGGTTCTCATTATCACACGTTTGGTCCTGAACCTTCAATTTATGAGCCCAGCTCTGCTCTGAACCGACTGCTACACAGATGTTGCTGCTTTGTGAAATGACTGGCTGTTGCATGTGATGTAGGGATGTAAATCATGTTCACTGGCATCTCATTTAGACTTGGCCTTCTAACTGTGGCCCTCCGGTGGCTCGCCCGTGTGTTTAATATCCTGCAGATGTGTGTAACCTGCTTTTAAAATGTAGATACATTTCTTCATTCATTGAGCAAAGTCTTCCACCCATGTCCCCATTGTCTTCTTTCAGCAAAGGTGGAAGTAGCAATTACAAAATTTCTGATAAACGTGCGATCTGTGAGCCAAGAGATGCTGATTGAAATGTGTTGCTGTAGCTTGACGAGATCAGACGTCGACGATCATAATTCAACCAAAGCCTTGATGATGATACTTCTGTGTGTATGAACGGAGCTGTGGTGTCTCGCAAAAGTTCAGCTACCTAACAAAGAGCGGAAAATAAAGAGTGTGTTCAAATGGCTGGGGATTAAAGAAAATTAAAGTGCACACTAATGAATTGAGCAAATTAGTAACATTCCAAACTGTGATTGCCGAAGTGTGTAGATAAGTGTGGATGTTTGGCTCCTCAAACACAGGGCTTTCAACCGGGGAGCCGAGTTCATGTCCCAGAAGAAGATAAGGAGAAAACACAAGACTTTCACGAGGAAACGGATGTTCATGTCACCAAACCAAACTGCAGCAGCGGGTCTCCCCAAAGTCCACAGACTACAGGAACAATATCGGATCTGGGCCGGGTCCCTGATGTGAAAGCCTCCTAACAGGCACTGTGTCTACTGTCTGATGTACAGGCATAGTTCGGTATTATTTAATATAGCTAAATATAATTTAATGCGCACATGAAAGCCAACTTTTTGATACTATTATTTTTTTAAAGATATTTTTTTAAAGGGAAGGCTGAAACAAATAGAAATCTGGAATGAGAAAAAAACTAAATGCCCTCCTTTGCTCTCCCAAAATAAATCCAGACTCTACTCCCTTCAGCAATAAATAAATAAATAAATAAATAAATGTGCATGTGGGCTCTCCAGACAGATGCTCAGAGACTAATTAACATGCTGGGTCATAGTGGGACATGGTGAATGATAGAGTTAAGAGCTATTCATCTGAAAGGCTGGTTCCCCTCTATGAAGATGCCTGCATAAGCTGTGGCCTTCCAGCTCGCTTTCACTAACCATTCATTAGACAAGAAGCCCCCACTACTGAGCTAACTTTTACCTCTCAGTCTTCTGATAATGTCTTTCTGCTGCTGCTGCTGCTGCAATATGAAGGACAGTGTTTATGCATCTCCAGCCCTCACCGAGGCTTTGATCGTTCACGTTCAAAGACTGATGCACTACGAGCACCTGGATCTCCCTGATGCTTTACAAGGTGCAACTATGTGGCAGAAATGATAATAATAGTTATTATGTCCTACTGCTGTTTGAAAGGTGGGTGTTAACATGGAATGGTGGCATCTCAACATGACCATTAAGTTGCAAAACAGAAATAGTGAAGAGGATTCACCAGAGAAAAAGGTGAGGTGAACCATTGTATTAACTCTTTCTTTACATAGCATTTTAGCTATCATCTGCAAATGAATGGCAGCACCTACCTGGCAGTGATGTGTCTGCTATCAAACCTGTGGCCTGAGGAGATAGGGGACTCTGCTACTGTTAAACCTGCTATTTACACAAACCGGCTGTCTCTACCTACCTGTTTTCCTGTATGTTTTAGTCCTGTCAGAAAATGAGTTTGGGGCTCAATGGTATGGTAGCTCTGACTAATCAAATGCTGGCAGCTCGGGTAGTCAGAGCGTCAGCAGCACCACGCTGGCTTCCTGCCTTTTTCTGTATTTAAATGGAACAACCTTGCGACTTGGCCGAACTCTCTCAGTGCACATGCCTGATGAAAAGACTGAGGAATTTCAAGTTGTGTTGAACAAACTACTGGCACAGACTCAGGGAGTGGACCAAGTTAAAAGTTATTTATCTCTAGCTCACGTTACAGTACGGCGGCTTGGTAAGAGCGGCCCCTTCGGATGCTTTTTATTGCCGCTGTAAAGTTGTTGCAGCTTTACACGTGTAACCAGTGTAACCTACCTAACCAGTGTAACTAGTGTAACCTGTGCACAGAAACATTTCAGTTACCATGTAAGTTTATTCCAGTAATTAAAAGATCTTTGACACCATCAGTAAAATCAATTTATAGGGGTGAGACCCTGTAAATTGGTCAAGAGGTCCCCTGGGGGCCGTAGATGGGGCCCCGACACCGGTGGGAGGCGAAACAGAAAACAATTCAGTGAAAGCACAGATGCATAACAGCAAGGCTGCATCGCCGAGCAGGGAATGGGGCAGTTTGATCCATTAAAACTCAGCTTGGTAATACTGTATGCACCACTAAAGCCCAACCTGAGGGCCCTGTGTTGTACATGGGACCCAGTTAAATAGAGTTTTTTAGTATAGTGGGTTTTTAGAGATTTTAGCAGAGAAAAGCTCCATGGAGCTGAGGGGTGGATGATCGTGGTGGTTTCATTACTTCCAGCAGCTCCTTTCACATTACACACCTGCTATTTCTATAAATGAACTCTTTATTTGAAGATATAAATCTTATAAATCTTCCCATTAGATGGTTGACCTTGCCCAAAGGATAAAAGGATTGAATTAGTGTTTTAATGGAAAGCACTAGATGTTTGCCCAAATGCTGTTTCAGCTTTTCCTCCGTACCAAGAATATAACTGGGTACACACTAAATACATCAGCTCTTGGTAGAAAATGTCCACAAGTGTACACAACTTCAGAGATGAGAAAAATATTGGTCGATGGATGATTTATGGTTACAGTGGAACTACAGCGGTGACATGGCACATTGCTCTCCATAAACATACAGTGAGTGGCGGTGGGGGTGAACTCACTTTGTGTCAATGCAACATGATTTCCTGCATTTCTGGGGCACACCACAGAACCAAGAGGTCAGAGGTGAGGCGGGAGCACAAAGGCGCTCTGTTCTCTGAGATCTTCTGACCTGTGGACCAACAAAAGCTTCTCCAGGCCCCAGACTCTGCCTGCTGCAGGGATCTCAGGGGTCCTCCGGCTCAGCCTTATGGGGGTCTCTGTGTTATACACTCACAGAGAGACACTTTTCTAGACATCACATTTGTTACTGGAGCCTTTAAGCATAAACTATGACACAACACTCATTAAGCACCCCTCAGAGACACATTGCCTTCCTGACACAATGCTCCTTCTGAGACCTAGAGGGCAAAATCTATGAGGTGTGGGAGGTAGTCCTAATACTAAACTGTCCAAAGAGAGGCATGCAGTTCAGAGGGGAGGCATGGACAAGCCCACTGGAGGGTTTGCGCAGGCAAGTCGTTCGACTTCTAAAATCCAACTGGAAAATATGGATGAGGAATGTGAGTAATGATTTCCGTTCCCTCAATGACTACTGTTGAGGTATGCTCAAGCAAGTAACTTAACCCTTTAACTCTCTGACGGCTGCTCAGAGCCCACGAGCAGAAGGTTGTCATGGAAAGCTGTGGAAATGTGAGTATGAAGCATGAAATCCAAGTGATCCTTTTTTTGTCTCCGTGTTTTGGCACCATGTGTCAGAGCACATAGCCACAGTGTCTGGTCTCATGACATCACTTTCTTTTGATTGAGTTTGAGTTTTCTGCCTCTGGTCAGCCACAGTGTTTGGCTCATGCTCATAATCCAGATATGTCATTTTCTTGGGCACCAGAAACCAAATCTGTGTGCAAGTGAATACTATATACTGTATGTATTTCAATGGTGAAATGTCAGAACTAAGTCAATTTGCATGATTCTTTTGCAGAGGGTTCAACTTTGACAAACTTTGACAAATCAACAAAGTTGAGCCAACACCTCCAACCTTCTTAACAGTGCTGAACTTTGAGAGAAGGGAAAGAACCATAGTCTTATTAGCTCATTTTATTGTTTATAGTTTATATAGAAATCAGATGACTGGGATTATTTTAATCTTCATCTGAAACTGTTTTTGAAGAGGGAACAGTCATGTAGTTATGATTAATAGGTTGCTCCTGTTGTATGGTAATTTATTGTATTAGCTTGTGTTGTGTATTGTTTTGTCTGTATTTCCGTGTGAGTTGTATTTTAAGGTATGTATCTATTGTTGATTTTGAATTCTTCACCGTCTTTTATGTACAGTAACTGTTGAGTTATTGTATTTTAAAAAAAAGGGTCCATCTAGGGACGTGTATTGCAAATTAGCTTAGGCTATAAATGCTGTGGTGTGTGGCTTAAAGGTCTATGCTACATACTTTTCCCTATACAAATAAACAAACAAACAAACACTGAGTAACAAAGAAATGATCTTCTGTTGAGTACCATATGCCATTGTATTTAATCTAGTAGCTGTTAGCTGACATCACTGTTTAACTATGCTGTTGACCGTGATGAGGGGCTCCCTGTGGGTGGATTCAGAAGGAGCTGACGTAACTTCTGGCATCTTGCTTGAAGCCATGTGTGGTGAACTGTAGCTGGCCCAGGGTCTGTCTGGAAAAGAGATCCCATGCAGTAAAAGTAGACACACAGAGCAACACGATGATTGATACAGTCCTCTTAATGTAGGGATATTTTCTCATTGCATCATGAGCCCCTGGGGAAAGGGTTAATCCTCTCTGAAGAGTTTTTTTCTACTTCCTCTACTTCTCAGTTCAAAGAGCCATTGCGTTATTGCTGGTTCAGTTAAACACTGCATCTATTGTGTACTTTTCCTATGATATCATGTATTGTCAGCCATTTAACAGACTTTTCTTTGCACACAAATTGAGTGCTCATCAGGCTCAATTAAGTCAACATATGGCAATTATCATAGATTAGTATCTCCCATCGGCCGGGCTAATTGGGGAGATCTGACGGCATTCTGCATTGGCCATTAGAGTTGAATAGGGTTTAACAGGACTAAAGCCTAACTTTGCTGTGATTTATGCTATCAAATGAGGAGTGTCAGGCACTGGCAGCAATTTCAGCTTAATTGCCACCATTAATCACCCTGGCCCTGTCTCCCCACATCTGCAGTGGAGTTTTAGAGTATTGTGAAATTGAGATAAATGTACAGCTGGCTGCTTATTAATGGATTTTCTTTAAGTCTGCGGCCCAACAGGTAAATTTACGGTGGCCGACAGGGGCAAACGCCCTACAACTTAAGAAAACACACCCAAATAGACAAAACACAAGCACATTAAGAAAACTACTTCATTCATTTGACAACACGTGCAGCATTCAGCAAACGTCACCTTTAAACACAACACAACCAAATACATAAACACACTGCAAATACACACAACACAACCAAATACATAAACGCACTGCAAATACTGTAATAATAATGTGTGTTTTCTTAAGTTGCAGGGCGTTTGCCCCTGTCAGCCACCATATAAATTAGTTCCCCAAGCTAACGTTAGTCAAAGTGTTGAAATATGAAAGCATCAAACATGCATCTCAGATTTTATTTTATAATTATGCAGGTCCATATTTAGATGACATGTACTGACCTCCAGCTTCATCAAACACATGTATCGGGCTCAATGGGATATGGTCAATATCAAAATGGATTTGAGAATCAAGTTGGTGGAATCCCAGGATAGATCATTAGAGTATCTGCTCGTTGTGACTCTCTAACTCTTCCCAGCATTGAGAAAGTAGGATATGAGATTTATTGATTATACTTCACCTCCCTTCTCTCCTTCTGGTGAGCAGCTGGCCTTGTACTTAACTCTCTGAAACTGTATGTTGGAGAGGGATAAATACCTCCAAGCACACTCTTCCATACAAGCTCTCCAATCTGGAGCACACACAGCCCTTGAGCTGCCTCAGTTTGTTGTGTGTCTTCTGGCCTTGACAGAAAAACCAGAGTCTTACCTCACAGAATCATGTCACCCAACATCATTCAAACTATCCGAAAAGGCCTTGTTCCGGTTAGCAGAGGAAGAACCAGTCTGCAAATGCGTGTGTGGTTATGCTTGAGTAGACTTCTGGGTGTGATTGAAAACACTGACACTCTGCTGAATATAACAGGAAACACAAGTAAAAGATATAAAGTCCGTATTAAAACCAAAGCTCGTGAGCTCAGGAGGAGGTAGAGCGGGTCGTCCACTAATCAAAAGATTTGTGGTCCAACTAGTCGAAAATGTCCAAGTATCCTTGAGCAAGATACTGAACGCCCTAATTGCTCCCGAACGCTATGCCATCGGTGTGTGTATGTGCGTGTGAGTGTGGCATGTAAAAATGCAAGTCCATTGTATAGCAGGCTACAATCTTGCGTTTTGAATGTATAAATGAATAAATTAGAACAGTTCTGTCTTCTCAGGCTTTGAAATGTTGCACGTCTCCCCCATCACCTAGCTCCTGGTCTGTGTAAACCCTATTTGACAGGTAGTAAACAGCGTGTACATGCATGGACCCTCCACAACACCCTTACTAGAAGCATGTTACAGACACATTCTGTGGAAAACATAGAAGCCTGTTAGGCTGTTTTCCCTTTACTGTAGATATCAGCAAAGCGTTTTTGGCTCTTTTTCTCATATTTTTATGGTTTTCAATACAGTGTTTGGCCAGAAAGTCCAGCACAAATGACGGAGGCAGTGGAGTCACGGCACTCATTCATGGTTTATAAATAGATGGCTGGATCCTTTTTTTGCAGGCTCCTTTGTGCTTCCTATCAGCTGGACAGTGATGTCAGAGGGTTAGGGGATGCCCTGGGTCTGCCGCCGTCTAAGCCAGTGGAACAAAGCCACATGGGTGGGGGCTGATGGGGAGAAGGGAGGGGGGCCTACCTCACAGTGCCACTATTGTCTCCGTGCCACTGTACCCAGACCTGCTCTTAGCCCCTCGGCCTCGCCAGCATGAACAGGATCACTGAGTGTGGTGTCTCGGAGATTCAGCATCCTGTTGAACCTCTCATACACTGACTGTGGCGATGAAGGAGACTTTCTGCTCACTTCCTTATTCTAGATCTTCAAAACCAGTCATCATGAGATTAAAGGTATATTGTGTAGGGATTTGCACAATAGCACACATCTTTGGGATTAACTGAGATTCTAGATCATTTTAATACTGTGCTAAATTTCAGGACACCCCTCCCCCCACTTGCCTTCCCCCCTTTTTGTTTGTCTAACATACTACTGTCCTTGTTTTTTTGCTACAGTATCTATAAGATGTACCTGTCCCAGTCTTTTCTTTGTATCCATGCCTGATACTTCTTATATGTGACCCAACAGTACTTCATCTGGCTCTACGTACACCAGCGCCCCTTAGCCTCCAGCTGCCTGGCTGTGGGCCCGGCCTAGTGGGAAGTTGTTGGCATGTGTCCTGCCAGAGGTCTGGTCCAGTTATTATCCCGGCAGAGAGAACAGAGCACTGTAAATCATTTCCCCTGTCTCGCCTCCAGACGCCAGTTCCTGCTACCGTACATACAGTTTTCCATGCATGTCTGGGCTGCGGAAGAGGCAAACGTGTGGGACAGCCGTCAGGGGACTGGCAACTGTTATGTAAGAGCTCCTTGCCTGAAAGGTAATTGTAAATTCCCATTAAACAGATGGTTATGCACTTTGTACCTGCAGATATAGAATTGGCGACATGCTGCACTGCACAGATGGCAACGTGTGGGCAACAACACAATTAGAAACGTCATTTCAGAGAAGTAATTGTCCAGCTGTGCAGTCTACCTTTGGGCATACCGAGTTACAGGCTGGGCTTCTGCTGTAGTATTCACATGGAAATTATATAAAATGTTTCAATGCAAGTTTCTGAATATCTGGCTGTTAGATATTTCTACATTTTATTTTAAGGAACAATGTATCAATGTATCATTTGATATTCTGCAACACTTTATGGCTTTGCTGCAGATTGCTCTGTTCTGTGGAGATTGCACAATTTTGAATGTGATATTTAGAAAACACAAGAGTCTTATATGTAACCACAGTCCAGTGAAGATAATGTTATCTTTGCTTTTGTCTGGCTTTAAACACTCTTTTTGTCTATGTTGTCACCCTGTTCTCATGAATCATACGTTTGTATAGCAATGTGTTGATGTTGTAGCCCTACAAATTTCAGTTATGTTAAGTGATATATTTAAATTTAAAGTACATTCATTTTAATAGCAAAATGTACTTGAAGTATAGAAAGAAGTCGGTCTTTCGTTCCACCACTTTGGTCCGGAAACAAATATCTTATAACTATCAGATGGATTGCCATCAAGGTTTTAACAGCAGATATTCCTGATGAAAGATGCAGCACAAGTGAATTTGATGATCCACTGACTTGTCCTAGTACTTGAGTGAATGTACAGTATGTAGTTACTTTCCACCAACAGTAAATCATTTGACAGATAACAGACATTAATTACCAGAGAGATGTGAGAGTGAGGGGGCTGCCCATGGACAGGCCAACATGTCTTCATACCTAAACCCCATTATAAGTCGATTGCCAAAGACTACCTAAACGAAACATATAACCGTTGTATTTACTGCCGCAGGCAAAGGAAATACTTAGTTAGGGTTTGTAAAACATCAGGGATTGGCTTAAAATGAGTCACAAAAAATACTAATATGAGGACATAACGTGAGTTCCATTACACTTCGATTCATTTTAAAAAGACATTTGATTGTTGGTTCCACACGGGACATGAACCCCGGTCTCCTGAGTGAAAGTCCTGTGTTTGTATGACCCGTCAACTGCACCAACGTGCCTCCTTATGCCGTATTTGGCGCTCCTTTACTTTGTCAGCTCACTGCCTCGGTTGCTATAGCAATAATTACCACAGTGAGAGACGGGTAGAGGAGAGGTCGACGCCTAATAAGAAACAGAATTATGGGTCGTTATAAACTGTTTGCACAATCGTCCCATACAGTCATTTTCTGGGTGATGCCTGAGCAGTTGGAGGTTCTGTGCCTTGCTCAGCAGCACCTGGACAGTGCCCAGCTACCAGTCTACAAACTAGTCTATCATTGACGTATGGTGTGTTCATTTTTAATTTTGTATATTTACCTATTTATATATGCTGCTAAACTAATCTCGTTGTTTTTAACATGAAATGACGATAAAGCATCTTATCTTAATGAGAATGTGAAATGTGATTGCGAGTGCCCCTGTGCAGCATGGCATCCATGTATCATCACACACACACACACACACACACACACACACACACACACACACACACACACACACACACACACACACACACACACACACACACACACACACACACACACACACACACACACACACACACACACACACACACACCTTCCAAACATGGGAAGGCTAGAGGGAATATGAAGTGTATCAGTATCAAAAGATGGCAGTGTCAATGACCAAAAAGCAAACCTCCAGTTTAATTCACCAAACTTCAGTTTCTCATGGACGCAGTGGTGCTGTCATGCATGATGTACTATAATATAACGTGTTCATTTCTGTTGCTGTTTCACTCAGCCAGCTGTGAGGCTCTGCCACTCATGTACGTATCAAATGTTGATCAGAATAAAGGTTCAGAGGAATCTGACAGAAACGTGCTGGGATCTGTTGGAGATTTCCACACTGGTGTAGGTAGTGCAGCCGATGATGCTGGATGGCAGCAATAAGCTGACCCTTCTTATTGTGAATCATGGACCCGTGGCTAATGGGATTCCATTCATCAGAGGATTATGATGACCTAGCTCCCTTTTATACACCAGCTCTGCCATTTTATATATATTATTTATCAATTTGACACACACACTCTTTGTCAGCAGCAGTTGATAATGTGCTTCCCCAACCCCCCTAAAAAAAAGGAAAATCTAAACTACAGTATAAGGAACATCATATGATTAATGGTGAGGAACGTAAGGAGATTTGAGGTGTCAGAGTTGTTTCTGTTCTTTGAAGATTGTCTCATCACTGAGAATATTACTTTGTGGGATGCTTCAGAGGTTTGCCGTCCATTACACTTCCCAACGATGATGGGGGATTAGTCCAAATGACAGGCAGTGGGACAGGCAGGGGGTCGCCTGCAGTCTGGACAATTTATTTGTGATTACCCTCCAGACTCCAGTGCAGCAAGCCTGAGGAATGATGCGGCTGTCAAACCAAGAAAGGAGCTCACACGCTTCACTTGAACGCAACCTTTTTTCTTCAGTAAATCAGTTCATATTACATCTCATGACAGCTGCTGTTAGATATGATGACAATGTGTGAGTGTGTGTGAGTGGTACTCAATCACACAATGTCCTTTAACTTACACTACAAGAAGGTCAAAATGAGTATTATCATTCATTTTAATTCCCCCCTGACAAACAGACTTCCCCTTTAACAGGTAATTAATCCTTTCTTTGTTATGGTCTATATATATTTATGTATATATATTGATGTAACATGTTAAGTTCTGTTCTGTTGTTGGGTATTTCCCCCTGTTCTTATCACTGTACAGAAGGTGGAGACTTGATTTCCCCAGCCCCCCTTTGAGCTGGGCAGCCCTCTGATGATAAAGCCAGGCGTGACGACCTTCCAAGGAATCCTCTCTCACGTCAGTCTTCTCATGCTGCCATTATCAAGCTGCTGCTTCCTCCTGCTTGCTCCATGTCCGTCCCTTTGCTTCTTGAATGACTGCAGCGATGAGTGAAGGGAAGCGGAAGGCAGCGGTGGAGATGGAGGCACAGTGACACACTGGGAGGCTCAATGAGAATTAGGTCATTACCCGGGGCAAGTTCAATAGATGATTAGTAAGAAATGCTAAAGAGTGGGCCCGCCCCCCGTTTCCCTGATGCAACCACTGTGAATGTACACAAGACTTACGCCTCTAATGGTCCCTGCTGAGTGGGACTCATATTTTCAGCTGTCCAACAAGTCAGAACCCACAGGCAATTAACAACCTTTTGTGCTCATTTATCACAACTATCATAGCTACTTTAGTCTATATCGACAATGATTCACTTAGGGGATTGCTCTGGTGCCGCCGGATTTCCCACTATGTCCGTCCCCTTCCTCTGTCTCTGTGTTGGCGTTCTAAACGGTGGATTTCTGAGGACTATGGTTAACTGCTCCTCAGATCTCTGCAGTTTAGTCCTGCAGTTGCATGACTAAAACTACTTTTGAATGTACACATGTTCCACCAAAACAAGTTCCTTCCTGAGACTATTTAGCAGAGGCACCGTGGCTCTGTCCGGAGCTTAGCCCAAGATGATTGTGATTGGTTTAAAAAAATGCCAATAAACCAGAGCACGTTTTTCTCCCATCCAGGAATGGCCAGACCTTTCTCGGAAGGTCTGACAATGTGAGACTATAACTACTCAAACTCCTTTCGAAAACCATCTACAAACTTTTTTCTATAGCAACAGTCTGGACTGTGTCACCTTTCTCAGGCGTCGGAGCAGGATGAGAGTGTGGACCATTTTCTTCCTGCCAGCAGATCAGCAGTGCAGCTTGATGAGCGGTCAGTTTGAGATACCTGCAGTCGTACTTTCCTGATAAATGAGTCTCCATCTGCTCATTACCATGGATTCTTTAATGTAACAACACTTGCATGCCAGCTGATCCTGCACTTATGTGTTTCACCACATCTGCGATATATTCTCTTGACTCTGGTTTGAGTGAGCGGGAGGAGGCAGATCTTAGTAGCACGCAGTACAAAGCACTTCCTGTCTGATCATCAGAACCATTCTGTGCGTCCCCTGTCTGTACACGCTGACCTGGTGCTGTGATAGTTTTTCCATGGAAACCTCATAAAGAATTTCAGCATGGCTAACACATACTGTAGCCACCATAAGTCACAGCACATTGGTACACAGTGAGTATCCAAAGCATTATGGGCTGCATTGCATTGTTTCTCACCTCACTGGACTTAATAATATTACTTTTGATTTAGTTTTAGTTAAAAAGTAGTTTTACTCATGTGGCTATTGTTAGTTTAGTTAGTTATAGGAAAAGCACAGGTGCTACCAATATCATTATTGCTGTTCTATTCAAGTGTCCCAGTATGTGACAGGGAGCCAATAGGAACAATAGGACTTTTATACAACACTGCCACATACCACATAAAACTAATTGAATTGAATTGAATTGAAATAGTTCTACTAAAGCACAACTCGTCCTTTTGACATGTGTGTTTGTGTACAGATTAAAGAAACAAGGCATCAATAGTTAAGAGGTGTCCAATCTTTATGCTAAGCTAAGCTTATATTAGCTCATATATAAGCTCATATAAAGGGCACCACAGGGGAGATTTAGATGGCTGACAGACGCCATCAGTGCTGCACTCCTGAATACCACAACATAGCAAACATTAGCTCCACATCCACACCCTGATATTGGTCGGGGAATGTTTGGCTGCAGCTCCTTGTCTGATTTCCACTGACAGTGTGGAGGACTTTGGGACATATTTATGTCTTTCAGTAGCACCAGCACTTCCTGTGTTTAAATGAAGGGTTGCTTGCCTGAACATTTAATGTGATTTAGTCACATACAAGAGTATCATCGCAGAAGAGCTTTAACATTTGCTCCTCTGGGGAATGAAGACATACTAATTAGAATCTTTGTCTCGTGTACATTATAAAAACCTCTCAAAGATGCAGAACAGGCCAGTAATCGGGTTACTCTAATCCATGCCTTCCCCAGAATCACAAATCTTCCCCTTCACAAATCTGAAGGATTAGATGACTTTCAAGAATCAGACATTTTGAGTGCAGGGATATCTGAAAATATGGATATCATCTTATGCCTACCAGACACTAGAAGACTTTGAACACACTTTGTAAAGACTAAAGTCTGACACCATCTCACATCTAAAGACAATCATCTCACATCTAACGTTAAAGTCATAATTTGTAAAGACTGGGAGATCTTGCAGGGTGACACATGTAAGACTACAACTAGATTTGTTTTGAAAACTTTAACCAAGCTAGCTAGCTACCGCTAGCATTAGCTAGTAATTTAAGGGAAAGTCTGCAGATGTTCTGTTCTGCCGTACATGCAGATAAATGTCTGCAGTACCTGGAAGTCTGTGTTTATCTGCCGGTAAAACTCCCGTTGGATGACTGGCTTTCCCTCGTTAGCATTTAGCTTAGCACAGCGCCATAGCAACTATATACACCACTGGTTCCAGCCGTTTGCTGCTTCCTGTTTGGCGCTGGAGGGCGCACACCCATTGGTTGTTGACAATGTTCACGTGATTCAACTTCACTACCAAGACCTAAAACTTAAAATAATATCAAACACGTTTGATTTTGACAGAATGTCCAGACGGGAGAAAGACTGACTGGGACTGAGTTTTATGACCTTACACCAAACGATGGAGATGACAGGAGCGCTCCGACTCTAGCAAGACTTACGATATTGGAAATTAGTCTGCAACAGTTAAATCACTTGAAAAGTCGTTTGGTGTAAGGTCGGCATTAGTCTCATGAAGAATATTATCTAAAAATGCTGACACCAGGGGACAATGGATGGAAAAACGGGGAGCAAAGACAAAAAGATGTTGTGTCTTCTGCTGACTTTGAGAGGTGGAGGATCCATGAACTGGTTTCCTCTAATGACTAGCAGCATTATGAGCTGCTCTGAAATACTGAGTGAGGATCTATGGAGAGACATGTTCTCTCCAGAATAGAAACTCAAACTGCTCTCCCAAGGGATCTCCTATCATACTGTATGTGCCTATAATGCAACTTTCTGTATTGACCTGACAGTACATTCCACAGTGAGACAGTCTGGTTTTACATCCAGGAGAAGTAAAAATAGGCCTATATGTGTGCAATGACATTCAAGGTTGTTTCATATTTAACCACACAACACATATCTTGCTGTACCACGTACATTGTTTAAAAGTGTTAAAAGATGTACAGGATGGAATTTATTATCAGCGTTCTGTGTTGTCGTTTGGTATGAGGGTTAGGGTCTGTGTCGCAGTTGGTATGATGCGCCGTGGCACTTATAAATACAATAAAGATAATAGAACTATGACTAGAAATAATAATTGTAGCAGTACAGGGTGTCGAGCCGGACCACAGCAGCAACTGCCAGTGCAGGGCGGGATTGGGGGGCATTGATCAGGATCTGCATCTTTAGGCTCTAATAAAACTATATTTACCACAAACACACGTGAGATATTACTAAGAACTTAAAGCAGCAGTCCAGCATTTTGAGAAACAAAATATATTCCCTTTTCCCACCAAGAGTTAGATGGGAAGATCGACCACTCTCAGGTCTGTGAGTTAAAATGAAGATAGCACAAGCAGGTAGTAGCTTAGTGTAGAATCTCTCTCTAGCATTGGTTGACAGGAGATTGAGCGTCACCATGGTACATCAATAAGAATGTAGCAGGGACAACTGATGTTTCCGTTTCAGCCATTTATTGTCATTATGCACACATTTAGAGCAATATTGCTCTAAATAGGGATGATGAGGCTTGACTGAATATAGCTTTATTCATGATGTACAACCATAGGTGTGTCTCTGAATCATGGGGACAGAGGGCCCTCACATGCTGCTTCATGTTGCTGCCAGCCACGACAAAGGAAATGGGCTGGACTTATGGAGGAGACCATTGATTAGGAGAGAGTGAAGTCAGGTGAGGATGGATGAATCCACGCCATGGAAGTAGGTGGAGGATTCTGATTAATATGGCTCTATTGTACACTTAGCATAACGACTGGTTGCAGAGTTACGTAGTACTAGCGTACAGACATGAAGGTCTTTTCTCATCTAACTCTTTGCAAGAAAGTTAATAAGCATATTTCTCAAAATGTCAAACGAAAACTTCTTCAATTTGCATTTTATGCAAGAAGTTGAATGTTTTATCCATTTGACATTGTTTTCTTCTATATTCAGCTAGAGGTTGCACCTTTTTCTTAAACTACATACGTTTATGACTAAATTACTAAATATAGATCAGATGACACTGTATCCCAGTTAAACCAAACAGATGTTACAGCATCATGGCTGAGGAGAAGGCGGGACATGATGATCAGAGAAAACAGCAGCAACACACTGTTACAGTCTCTTAGTGTTTCATGCATGCGGAGGGATTTTAGCCCGGGTTTGACACAGTGTAAGTGCTGGATATGTATCTATCTAACAGCAGGAAAGTCATTTTTCAGTGAAGCCATACCATCTGGTGGTAAACACAGTTTATTTGGCCCAGGTCCTCCAGGTCTCCCCAGTTCCTCGTCCTCCTGCCAGATGTTAAACACAACTCCTGTCAATGACCTCACAATGGAGAAACCCGTAGTTCTGTAAGGCTCAAATAACTCATCTACATCCTCTCACTTTAGTTACAGTCACACATGTTAGATGAATAGTGAGGTGAGACACCAGTTGTAAAAGGTCTGGTCTGCAGGGATTACCAGCTCAGAATGGAAACCTCCGCTCCATCTTCAGGAAACATGCAGTCGTCTACTCAAAAGGAGAGGTGAGAAAGAAAAAGATGAAAAAGACAGAGAGATGAGTGAGTTTCTATTCTATGAGGCAGCATGCAGAGCGATGACCCATGCTGAGAAGACAGCATTACTGCTGAAACCATTCATATCGTAAAACATGTCTGACGGGGACTCTGGTAGCTCACCTGGTTGAGCGTTCGCCCTGTATACTAAGGCTCAGTCCTTACCGCAGTGGCCCGGGTTCCAGTCCGACCCGTGGCCTTTGCTGCATGTAGTCCCCCCTCTCGCTTCCCCCATTCCTGTCTTCAGCCGTGCTATCAATTTAAGGCAAAACAATCTTTAAAAAAGAACATGTCTCAGTAACTGTAGTCAGCTTGATGTTGTGTTTTCTGTCTTTCTTCCAAACCCATGATCAGAGCTGAAGATTCACCACGGCCTCGACTATGAGCAGAGCTGAGAGGTCTTGGGATTCTTTTTCTAATCTGGTTTACTTTTCAATATATTTTGAGACAAATGTTGCCTCTAACATTTCACAGCATTCTGTTGAGCATGTAGTTTAGTGCCAATGTTCCGTAACTGTGTTACTTTCCTGTAACAGGAGGAAGCATCTTGATTTGGTTTGTGTTAGATAGCATGTGACTGACACAATGATACACATTTTATTTATTGCTACTAGTTTTACTGTTTAATAGTTTGCCTTAAGTCTTTTTCTTTTCCTGTCAGTTCTCCAGCCTCCGTCTGGCCCTTCAACCCCCCCTCCCCCCGCCTTCCTCTACCTCTGGCTTTAATCAGCCTCTGTGTGTCCAAACTGAGAGTTATGTTCAGCTTCGTAACCTGAGGATGACGACCTCCCTGGGGCCTCACTACTTCTTCCTTGGGCTTTCCGCTCTGGCTTGATGGGTGCAGTCTTCTTTTTACGCTCTCTGGCAGGTGGGTGCAGTTAATGAGAAAACCATCTGACACAGAAACAGACATTAGGTGGGCAGGAAAATGCTGACATGAGGTTTAAACAGGGGAGGATAGACTCGATTAAGCAAAAAGTGATGCTTACTTTTATTTATGACTAATGGCACTTAACTACAATAAAGAGTTACGTCATTAATAATGACTACAGCAGATGTTGTGTGAGCTGTAGGGGATCATCCTGTTGAATTTGAGGTTGATATATTATCAACAAGTCCTCCAAACCATACGACCCTCTAATACAACCCACAGTCACGTTTCCTATATTAGCGGCCACAGTTGTGGCTGAATATATGACACAGTAGCGTTTTCTGTCCTCACATCTAAATGTGATGGTTGCAGTTTTAAACACGTTGTTAACGTTGTGAAACAGTCGCAGTTTGGTTAGGTTTAGGCACAAGGACTTCTTGCTTAGGTTTAGAAAAAGATGGTGGTCTGGGCTCAAATTTGTAGATTTCTTATATTGTTTCACTTCCCTGCATACATACATGATGTCATTACGCACATGACGGAGAATGTGACTCCGTTTGCTCCCTAAAGTAAAAAAAACCCTCCCACTTCGTTTACTTTTATTTTCAAATGGGACACCAGTCTCTTTGGTGAAAGTCCTGTGTTTGTACCCATATCCAACACCCCTCCCACCCACTCTTAACCGACTCTTTTGGTCTTAATACCGCGTTTCACAACTTCCTGCGTCGATTACGTCATAATTACTGTAGCGCTAGAAGGTACAACAATTAAATGTATGTATGGGTCGTAATTACTGCTTGTACAAATGACCTATGGGGTTGTTTTTTGGGGGAGGACCGTCTCTATATTATCATTTCTACCAGGTTGTCTTGTTTCCTGTCCCGTTTGTTGCTTTGTTTGTGTAAGTTCGGAGGATATCTAAAACACATTTGTTTGACATTTGTTGAAAGGACCATGAAACTGATTTGGTTTTGTTGCAGGACAGCGACAATGTGGTACAGATGTATTAGACATGAAGGAATGTAGGATTGCACAGTTTAGCCTCCTCCCTATTGGTGTGATTATAAGTGATTCTGTATGATGTGGGAAATAACGGTGTAAAGCTAAGCAAATGTAATCTTAAGTCTTTGGTATATCTGTGTCCATGCACATATATGCAAAGATCTTCTCTGATGTTAGGTGTGTGTTGTAATAAACATACATTCAAGTAAGGGCTACTGAGGCTCATCCAGTTTGTTCTATTATTAATCAAAGTGAAACGTTTTTCACATCAGACAACACACCCTTCTGCTGGGAAAGCTAATCACAAACACATGGACATTAGATCTTCATTAAGTGAATAATGATAAAAAATAAAAATAAAAAGGTAGCACATAAGAAGGAGGCTGGGCTGGTGAAAGGAGCTGCCAGAGCGTCAGCTAGTAGCCAAGCAGCTGAAGGATGAGCCAGTGATTGTGAAGCATGAATGAAGCAGCTGATGCTAATCAGCTAATACAAGCATACCACCATTTTTATTTCATATAGGTCTACCATTTTACAAATAATTGCATTCAGTTCAAAGACTCCTAGCCAGCTATACTGCACGTTTTTTCTTTAAGACAAGTCGATGCATGCCAGTCAGTGATTGCTGATTGTCTTCAATTCAGACTTGGCCCATATCAGAGCTGTTTGGTTGATGTAGGCATATCAGGCCAATACCTTTAAAAACTCAGCAACCACCTATCTGCAATATTGCGTCATGATTGGTTTTGCAGTTTACTGTTTTCATTAACCAGAAAGTAACATACTGTGTACCCCGACTGAGGGATGAGTGGATCTCTATAGCAAAAAGCAACATTCAGTCAGTGACAGTAATGTTTCAGTGCACTCAGTTCAGTTTGAAGATTCTGTGTCATTATGTTAATATGTATAGTGTGGCCTACCTTGACTTACAGGCTGCTCCAAAAAACAGTTAAAGTCAAAGTAAACTTTATTATCCTGCAAATGGAAATTCATGTACACTTACACATCTTCTTAAAAGAAACACAACACCTTAAAACAACAATATACAACACATAGCCTACATTTGTACATAAAACACTAGAACAATAAGCAATTCATAACCTGAAGAAACTAACAATAAAAATAGTATCTAAAGTGCAATATTCGTAGCAATAAAAAGAGAGAGTTAAAGTGCCAGAGGCATTATTGTGCAGTAATGCAGTTAAAGTACCAAGGACAGTTTCAGTTTTTCATTGTGCAGTGTGATTGCTGTACCTTGCAGTTTGACCTGCTGCTACTTCTGTATTTGGGCTGGACAGGCTGAGCAGGATCACTGAGGATCTGATCAGTCTTTTTTAAATCAGCTCAATGTACAGCTGAGCTGCAGACACCTGCTGGCTGTCTTGATCATACGCTATAATTTATTATGATCTTGAACCCGCATGTTTCCAAAAGTGCAGATTGAGCCAAAACGAGAGAACACTCTGCAGAACAGAAATATAAACATTTGAAGAATGCAACTGTCTATTCTAAATTATTCTAAAAATTCAGCTTTCTACGAAAGAACATCCTCTGTTGCAGATACTTTTAAATATAGCTGTAGAAATGCTGACTCTCTTCCAAGTTTAAACAATTAATCCTTGTACAACGTTCTAATGTATTACTGGAGAGGATATGAAATGATGGTCAATAATCAGTCATGATAATTGTGTATTACTATGTATTTTGATGCACATTCAGATGCTCATTAAAATGTTTAAACATTTTCTATTAATAAAATAAGAAATTCAAAGCATTGTGCAGTGCACTTCAGGGAGAAACATTTCACTCTGTACAAATTCCTGACATGCAAATGTATTTTTAGGCAGAGGCCTATAGTCAATCTGTCTTTAGGACAGATTCAATGGTCTCATGGTCTCTGTTGGAAAAAGCATGAATGATTTTGAAATATGAGCTGTGGTTGGAGGTTGGGCATGTCTACTGTGTGTGAGTCAGACTATGCAGTCATACATCTATCTCGCTGCGGCGAGTGTATCACGCAACTTTGACCAAACGGTGGGAAGCTTGAGCATCATATTACCTGTTGAAAGATTGAATAGAGGAAAATAGGAAGCCCACATGGATTTATCATTTCAACCTAACTGCCCAGTTTTACACCATCTCCATGACAATGACATTTTAGTTTTTCTGTGTTTTGATGGACTTAAGTTGCTGGAGGTCTGCCTGCGAGGCCTTTGAGTTTGAGTTTAATCGTTCACAAAATCTCACAGTCTCCTTTTACAGGGTAATCCAGATTTCGTAGTACAATACCACGTCTTCAACTATGGGACATATAACTCTTATCTTTTGTAAGTTGTGTAGCTGACGCCTCACTGATAAGGACTTTAATGTACTGTATAACTGTTTGTGGTGATTGGCCATGCTAGAGAATAGCATGTATTTTATATTGTTCTTTTTAGTAAATTATTTCATCAATAGACTTTGGATCTTGGCTACTAACGAAGCGAAAGCCACACTATTAGTTTGGATAAATGTAAGTCTCTTTTAACAACACCAAAGATTGCTGTTAGAGGAGAGGGTTCCGACTGTATTCCAAATATCCAAAGTCCAGTAGGAGGATAGTATTGGACCGGTCCAAACGGTTTGCGTCTGTTACAGTTGGGATTTAAATCGGGATAAATCTTTTTATTCTTTTTATTAGAAAGATGGAGGCATTGTAAAACTTTAAATAGTTTGAGTCAGTGCCTGGAGCAAATCGTGGATGTATGGACTTATTCTGAGATTTTATTTGCAAAATCTCATCTAGAATGGATTCCTGTGGTAACTGAGGAAACGTAGATGTGTTGCAACGGACCTGTAAGTATCGGAAGAAGTGCGTATTTTTGTGACTCTAGCGACTTTTTGGGCAGACCTTAACTCATCTCCTGTGAAGAGAGTCCCAGTAAACGTGTTCTCATGTGACTTTGGCTTTTCGGACCGATTGTGTTCAGTGTGCAGTCAAACAATCAACAGCCAGTTCCAAGCGTGAATGAGCTGGTATTGATTGATTAAAAAAACATAACCACAATAACCCTGACCCAAATTCTAACCCTACCAACAAAAACATTGGTTGCACATCGGCGCTCATGGACACACTGCCCCGCTGCACTTCATGCTACTGTCCCCTGCAGCCTCGCCGCCGCTGAAAGAATGCATTTGTTTCCACTGCCTCCTGCTTGTACATTAAGTCCCCTTTAACTAGGCAGCACTTCTTCTCTGCTTCCTTGGCACCTTGACTTCCACTCCTCACCTTCTGCTTCGGAGAGACTATTGTTGAGGTCCAAAAATATCCTGCACAATAAAACCCACAATCCTGTCAATGTGTAGACTATGGCAAAAAAAGAAGATATTATGTGGCGAGCCATAGCTTTGGCTCTTCAGATGAGACATCAAGTGTAAGTGGTGGTACTATCCACACATGATTTTAAGCTAACACAGAGGTGGAAGAAGTACTCAGATCATTCACTTTAGTAAAAGTAGTAATAACACACACTGCAACATGATGCTTGCTATTGGTGCTAGGCACTGCACTTGCCGAAAGTGATGAACCAAATTTCAGAACAATCCATCCAATAGTTGTCAGACATTTCCCTTAAAACCACAAATGTGAACCAACTGGTGGTGAAGAAGGAAAAGTAAGGG
This sequence comes from Sander vitreus, assembly GCF_031162955.1. NCBI lineage: Eukaryota > Metazoa > Chordata > Actinopteri > Perciformes > Percidae > Sander > Sander vitreus. The sequence continues at coordinate 311,171 of NC_135859.1, read as the reverse complement.
GATCACAAACTTCACAAACTTCATCAGGGTACATCATCAAATACACCACATATTTAATGGCAATCCATTCCATATTTGCTAAGACATTTCAGTCCAAAAAGTAGTGGACTACCTGAATAACTGACAGCCTTGCTGCTTCTGTGGGCTGCAGGTGTTGTGTCCCTGCAACAAACCTACATGCACCTGCCCAACCCAGTCTCACGGCAGTTTGTGAATTCTATTGATTTGTGTACACGGACACGTTTATCTCGTTTTTTTCGTGGTGGTCAGCACGTTTTTTAAACTAATGTATTTTAATGGGAAGCATCTTTCGTGATCACAGCACAACTACGGTAGCGGTTAGTATGAAATGCCGAAAATCTGCGCAGGGAGGTTGGTTGGGGTGATGGATGGGTCAAACAACACACGACTTTCGCCCTGGAGACCGGGGATCGTGTCCCGCATGTGGCGTTTCATTTCCACGTTCTTCTTTTCCTAAACCCAACCGTCCCATTGTTGTCCCGCATCCCCCAGAGACCGTGGATCGTGTCCCGGCGTGTGACGTGTCCTTTCCCAGTTCTTCTTTTCCAATTACGTGCTGACCACCACAAAAAACACAACATAAACGTGTCCATGTACACGAATCAATAGATTAACAATAATGTGACCATTTCACGAACTGCCGTGAGACCGTGTTGACCTGCCGAGAAGAAGCCCTCCCTCCCTCCTTCATGTTTCAGTCTGTCTGTGTCAGCAAACAGGGCAGTTTGTAATACAACTACATTTGGAACATAACTTTTCAGAACCGAAAACTGTGTAGTAGTATTACAGTAAGTAGTTAGTGCTTCACAGCCAGTAGGCTACTGAGGGGAGGAATGATCAATAATTCTCTCAGTGTAAATGTGGCATGTGAATATTGTGTTGAGATAGACTATAAAACTATCCTTTAATTTCTGTGTTTAAACAAAAGGGCCAGTTTTTTTCTTTTTCTTTTGTTTGGACCTTTCTTTCATTAATATTTTACGTCAACTATTCCTTAAACTTTTTTTTGTAGCATTAGCAATGGCAACTTGCTAAATGTGCCTGCTGGCTGGTATTCCTGACAATAAAGTAAACCAATCAAGTGTGTGTTTAAGAAAAACTGTGCCTATTCTTCTGTAGCTCCGAATCGCAGTGCTTTGATGCTGAGCACACAACCCCCAAGGGACTACAGCTGAAGACAGGACCGTTTCCTGTGTCCCAGTAACCTCAATTTGGAAGAAGAAAAATCTTACTATATTTAGAGTGTATTCAAATTAATTTGCAATGTTAATGCATGGCTCAACACCCCACATCACAACAATCCTTTCCAGGTATGTTTTCTTTGTTTGAGTACAGTATATAGCAAGTGGAACTCTAGCTCCGTTGCTTCACAGTAAATCTGAGACAGAGAATGTTAGCCTCTAATGTGCACATTTTGGGTGAATGCCATGCTCACAGAGGCCATTATGCAGTGTGAAGGACAGTAGAGACTTTATATTCAAAGTAGAGCTGGTCTAATGGTCTAATTAGTCATATAGTGAAAAGCAGCTATAAATCTTAAGAGGATGAGTTGTAGAAGCTATCAGGGGTCATTGATGATGCAACATGTATAACCTGACAGGGATGGACAAAGGAAAAAAATGCAGTCCATTTTTTATTAATCCCCATCATTGGTCTTTGAAGCCCCCTTTTGTCCTGTGGGGTGCTGAGGAATAGACCAATTTTTATGAATCCACGTTTTTCAGCAGACAATAATTGAATTCTGCTCTTTTAGTTTCATTTTAAGAATAAGCAACAAAGGGCTTAATATCTGTGAAGTCAAATGGAATTTCTAATGTCAGCAAAGCCAGCAGTGAGCTGTCCATCAAAGACACAAAATGCCAATAATTTTCATTAGAACCTCCCGTTCTCTGAGCATGTTCAATCAATTTCATATTCCCATTGGCTACTGAAAAAAAACATTTGACCCCATCTAGTGTTCCTCATTCATTTTAATGAGTTTCTGAAAAGATACTCTTCTGTGAGCATCTGTCGGCGGCCACATTGTTTGGAGATGGCATCGCTTTTTTCCAATACAATTCTATCTTCCCCTGGAAGGCAATAGGAAAACCAATCCCATTTATTGTGGGTTTGTTTTACAATATTTCTATTAGCAGGTCTGATAGCTCCATTAAAATAGTGTGTGTGTGTGTGTGTGTGTAAGAGTTTTGATGTTTTATTGCACCCCCAACCTCTAACCTTCCCTTTCAGAGCCGAGCTGTGTGTTGGCCTGGATCTTATGATGTCTATGAAGCACATTCACTTTGCAATGGAGGCTTACATTTAAAGGAGCTCCAGACTCAGGTTTTATCAATTTTACTTACATTGGTTTTTCTCAGTGTGTTCATATTTATTGTTAAACTGCTGTAATCAATACGTTTACATCAACAATGGGTCAAATTACTATGTGTAATGTCAAAAGGCTCGCTGTCAAAGCCTCAAAGAAATATCACCGACTCTGCAGTGTCCCTACTCTTTAGGTTCTATAGAGCCTTTTAGCCTCGTTCAGCTACGGCTCGCAACCTGAATGATTGGTTCAGTCTTACAACTCTCTAAAAAGCTCTGATAAACACCAATAAGACAGATACAATGAGCAACTAGCTGGTAAACATAGTAGAACTTTGAGTCTCTACAGAGCCAGAGGTAAGTGGCCATAAAACCTGATTAATACAGCTTTAAGATTGATCAGAACGACGCTGTCTGACAAGCCTTCAACCTGGCTGTAGAAACACTTTATTTATGTCATGTGAGAGTTGCCATAATGACCTGTTTCTGACTGTTTTCTGACTGTTTGCTCATGCCCTAATTATGACTGTGAAACTTCCTGAAAGTTGTAATCTATCCGACTCTGCACTAAATAATATGTAAATGCCAGAAAAAGAAAACAAACATGATCCCTCAGGTCAGACAAAGTCTGTCCTAACAATAATATTAATAATAAATAATAATGATGATTCAAATTAAGTTAATAGATATGGTTCTAAACTGACTACGTACAGTGATTGACCATCACACCAGAACTCGTGTTTAATAGCTCTGGACATCCGCTCTATCATTGATGGTAACAATGTATCTACCAAGTAATTGCCTCAATATCTTTGAAAAAGGTCGGACTTCTCCCATTTCCTGACCTGCTGGACCTATGTCTGACCTATCTCTGTTCCAAGATTTATTAAGATCTACTTTTGGTGAATTCAGTGTTATAATAACCAATAGAACTGATGACCATGGCTACCAAAAAAAACACCCACGTTGTACTTAACGGTCCTAATACTTTTGAAGGTTGCACAAAATGCTGTACATGCTGGCATAAAACGTTGGCCATCAGCAGTTTACATCCAGACATACTGGCATTGGTGTTAGTCTCCAAAGTTCCTTATAACCTGAACAGTAGGCTACTGATTGTAAAAATCTTTTATAGTTGCTTTATGTAGATTCTTTGAAGTTTTATATTTGAGCTATAACTGTTCTCACACGGTATTGATATACAATGGCCGTGTTCACACTTGGCACCCAAGTGTATATGGTCTAAATCCAGGTGTGAAGGCACCTGTAACACTTTGAGGACACATTTGGATCCAATCACACCAGTCATATTTACAGGTTTGTAGTTAAAGGCAAGTGCAAATGCACTCTAGACTACATTAAAGGATCAGCTAGTTGTTGAGTGCTGCATGGCTAATCCTCGACTGATACGCCAAACAAGTTGGACAGAGTCTATTCTCAACTGGAGATAAAACCACAGTGGTCTTCTCAGCACAGAGGGGTATTATGTATGATTAGCTGTGGTTGCAGTTTGCCACCTAAAGAGAAGACATAGTGTGATGCATATGCCACATGTCAAAGTGTCCTTGAACACTGAACCCCAAGTTGCTTCCTGGACGCTGTATGTAGCTGTCCACTGCTCCTAATACTGGTATGGGTTAGATGCAGTAATTGAATTTGACTACGTTGTACTGTACGATTCCTTTTTTCAGATCCCCATTAGCTGCGAACAATGTAGCAGCTACTCTTCCTGGCCACATAACAATCACAACATACATCAAAATACCAAACATACAATGTTACATACATTTAAAACATATAGTGCAAGTGAAAGAATATCACTGGGTGTACATGCTTTGTAAATTATCATAAACTGAACAGCACACCTCTCGCATGAAAAATTCTCTCCCTCCTATTTACACCATCCCAGTATGGGAGATGCATGGTGGGTCATTTTTTAACAAATTACCATCTGCTTGGCCAGTTTGGGTGAGTACACCAATGATCTACAGTCCTAAGGTTGAGCAGCAAAGCCTGCTGGGTCTTTAGTGGAGGATATTTCTGGATGGATTTCTCATCTTATGACTGCAATTGAATATGACAAAAAAAATCCCACATTTAGTTTATAAAAGTAATCTTTATAGAGTTTGGCTTCGAGGGCGTTATTTATGTGAAGTAATGGTGCAGAGCTCAAAGGCACCCAGCACAAGGGCATAGTGTCTGTTTTTTAGGTTTATTGCCAGAGGCGTGCAGTGCATGTGTGGTGCAGATGGACATGGGAGGAATACATTTTCACTAGGTGGTGAAGTCATGATTGATCAAATCCCTCTTCTCCCTCCCAGTTAAAGCAGTGCACCCGATTGCCACAATGCTCTGACGACTTCAAGATGGAAGAGAAAAAACACAAAAGCACCCCCCAGGAGGAAACCATGTGTCTTGGTGTCATAGGTGCAAAACTGCCATAACCCAATAAAGACACCTTCATAAAACTGAGGTTAACATTCATTTGGTTGTTGAAGAACATATGCCATAAATTGTTCAATATATGGGCAAATATATAACCAGCAGTGAGTGGAAAACCACTGGGACTGTATACTCCTTTACAGTCAGTGCTCTGCTGACGGATGGTACCAGGGTCGCGTTGTAGCCATGTTCAAATAACCGCCTGTTGAATGGTGTTGACGCCTGTGCAGTATGCCCATGGTGACGTCAACACGTGTATCCTGTGCAATCCTTCATCTACTGAAGAGAGAGGCCAAGAGTTTCAACAACCCGTTCTCATACCCAGGTTGTCAACCACATGCACTAACAGGCACGTGCAGCCAGACCGGCTATCAGAACAAAGAACAGAGAAGCTCAGATTACACACACACACACACACACACACACACACACACACACACACACACACACACACACACACACACACACACACACACACACAAACAAGTGCGTGACACTATCTTTGTGGGGACCCGTCATTGACATAATGCATTCCCTAGCCCCTTAACCTAACCTTAACCATCACCACTAAATGCCTAACCTTAACCCTTACCCTCACCCTAACCAGAACCTCATTCTAACCCTAATCCTAAAACCAAGTCTTAACCCTCAAACAGACCTTTAAAGTTGTGGCATTTTGGCACACAAAGCTGTCCAGACCCCACAAGTATACTGGACTCCCGGTTTTTGGACCCCACGAATACAGTTAAACAAGAACACACACACACACACACACACACACACACACACACACACACACACACACACACACACACACACACACACACACACACACACACACACACACAGAGGGAGTGTGACTTCATTCATTACTCCACTTTCAGCAAATATTTGTTAGCTGCTATATTAATGTTCTAAATGAGTACAGGTTCTTTAAGGTGAGAAGGTGGAGGTAATTGGCCTCCAATGGATTGTGTGCACAGTCTGAAAATACCAGTGACTTGAACCAGGGTGTTTGTCTGTGTATGTGTGTGTGTGTGTGTGTGTGTGTGTGTGTGTGTGTGTGTGTGTGTGTGTGTGTGTGTGTGTGTGCGTGTGTGTATTGTGTGTGTGTGTGTGTGTGTGTGTGTGTGTGTGTGTGTGCATGCTCCAGAGTGAAATCTGACCTTGCCTTTATGGTGCAGAACAACAGCACAGGTGTGTGATGTGTTAGATGCGATCCCCTCACCGGGCTGCCCCCCCAATGAGCCAGATTTCTGTTGGAATGATGAATGAACATTTGTCACAGCGAAGAAAGCAAAGCAGAGTTACAGCTGGGTGAAAGGCAACAGAAGCTCAACCACATCCAAGTCAAAGTCAGATGTATTGTCTTACAGTTTTTTTCATTTCTAACTTTGTTACCCACAATACTTCTTCTCTTTGTAGACCTAAAAGAAGCTTTTGAAAATGCTTTGTTATATAGAGTAAGAGGACAGACAGAGCTGGAGTCAGAACGTGTTAGCACAGATTGGAGCATACAAGCTTATTTTTCTTTAAGAAAGCTTAAACCCAAGTCAAATGAATGATTTAAAAAGTTAGCACTCAGACAACCCAGTAAACTAGCTGTACTCCCATCAGGTGGTGCTGACCTGGTTCAGGGATGGACTCCCTACACCACCGTGCTAAACCTAGCTGGACATGGGCGTGAGGCCCCTGGGGGCCCAGTGGCAAGATGACCCTTTTCAATTTTTCTATTTAACATTACAGAAATAGAAAAAATAACGTTTTCAACTTCTTAATTATATATTTTATCTTTTTTTTTAAAATATTTTATTATTATATATTGATCTGACGAACAAAAAAATACTATTTTAGATAATTCAATTAAATTTTACAATTTTCTGCTTTTTATTTTTAGCATTACACGATCCCGATTAATCTGTTGATCAGACTAATCAATTAATGGTTGTAGCGTTAGATGCTTGCAGTATGAAGCTTATTTGGAAAAAAAGTGCACATTTTTCTCAAACTAGTTTGACCAAATAATCTGAACTCAAGGTCTACTTACTACTGTTTTCATGAGAAGAGCACACAATGCAGTTAAAAGTTTGAAAAGTGGAGCTTGAGTTCAAATTGTTTTGGTCAAACTAATGTTAGTGAAGACGTGTGAGCCAAACTCATTGCTACAAGGCAAACCTGGAACCTGTGGGCCCCATGGGGGTCCAGGGCCACTCTGTCCAGCTGCTTCTCCAGTCTGGCAAAAGAGAAATAAGAGGTGGGATCTACTTTCTGCAAAGACTGAAATCATAGTCCATATAAGACAGAGGTGCCCACAATCTTTCATGTGAAGGGCCAAAAATGTATCCAGGATGGAAGGCAACGGGCCAAAAATAAATATTGATGTTATGTGAAAATGTATTATATTTTATAGAAAATTAACATTCCAAATCTAAAATAAAACTTCAAAAATAATAACTGCTCTTAAATCTGCATATACTGTAGCTCCAATATTACAGACCTTGTATTACATTATTCAATGCCTTTTACAATCATTTAGCACTTGCAATATCAGTGGGAGACATGAACTTTCAACATTAAGCTCCAGCTGACTTACTAGATTTTCTTTTGTCAGTGTGCCACTGCCTCCATCGCTCCATCCTGACTTGGGTCAGCCAGTGACGTTAGCACGGCTCGCAGCCGCAGGGAGAGAGAGAGAGAGAGAGAGAGAGGGAGAGTGAGAGAGAGAGTGAGAGAGAGAGAGAGAGAGAGAGTGAGAGAGAGAGAGAGAGAGAGAGAGAGAGAGAGAGAGAGAGAGAGAGAGAGAGAGAGAGAGAGAGAGAGAGAGAGAGAGAGAAAACCGTAAGTCTTGTAATTCTTTGTAGATAAAACTTACGTACCTAATTTAATAGGGAAGTTTACCAGCACTGTGCTTTACAATGTTGTAAAATATCAGATTAAGTACTTGTTAGCTGGACAAAATGTACATTTCGTAGTCATTACGGTCAGGATTTTATTGCATTTTTAAAAGAAGAGGAGGATAAGCATGAGCATGTCCGATGCAATGGTGGGCCAAAACAAAGGGAGCCCAAATTGAGCGGCCTTGATATAAGAGCATCTTATTGTGTAGTGATGCTGTTTCAGTGTGTGCAGTATGATCATCCGGCTCATAGCAGCATTACATCACAGAGTCCCAGAAGTCAGTGCTGCTGTAGACGCTGTGGATCCCTGAGCTGTGTGGCATGCAGCAGTAATCACTAAAGAATGAGCACATACTACTACTCTGCAGCAAAGACACTGGTGACATCTGTCATTCAGATGAGGACGGATGTAGGTCAGTGTTGGTGATTAAAGCAGCAACCTATGGCCTGAGATCTGTGCCCAGCCGCCACTGCCAACACAACATTGGACTCTTTTTTGCAGTTGTGAAGGCTGCGTGATTCGATATCCTTCCTCACTGAAAATCCTTGCCCCGACTCTCACTTAGAACAGCTGAGATTGGATTACCCAACTGTCAGTCAGTCATACGGCTGCTGCTGATACAAGCCCACCATGAAACATCCCAAACAGATGGCCGGCCACTACCACAGGCCTGCACCCCCACCCAGCCCTAACCCGGACCTAGTCCCTGGATAAGAGACTGTAAGCTCCTTAGAATGTTTTTCATGCTTATCACTAATTTAGGTATTTTTTTATCAAAGTGATCATAGTCATATTTTTGCACCAATAAAGACACTTATAACGGCATTTTAGTTTATAAGTTAACAGCTATCGTTACCTTTATTCACAACATTGAGTGTTCATCTAACAGATGAGAATGTGTGAAAATGTCTTAATGAGTTCATAGATCCGCAACTGTGCTTAAGACAATAGCATGCCAGGGGGCTGAGCGATGGGCTTATTTTGGGGCAGGCGGCGACCCCCGACACCCGGCCGGCTCACAGCGGAGGAGGAGGCTGAGCCAGAGCAGGTGTCTCTGCTGACATCTGCTTCAGTTCACTGGGGAAACACAAGCACCCTGCAGCTACAGCACTCACAATGCCACTGAATCGCCCCGGCTCCATTTAAACAAGGTAGACCTCTTCCACTTCTTCTTATGGCTCTGGGTTATTCAGAGGGGTGAAGCCTCAATTCTTTGCAGGATTTGGTTATGGATTGGTGTTTTTGGTTGGTTTATTCTTTAAAAAGTTGTAATTTAGTTTGATTTAGTTTCTGAACTTGCACAGTTGTATCAGCAAAGTAACAGCACATGACTTTACCCTGGAGACTGCACATTTCATATTCTGCAGTTTGGCTTTCCTTTATTACTATTTCTTGCTTTTGACACTTGCTATGTCCCACGTTCATTTTCAATGTGGCACTTTAAGCCATGAAAAAAGAAACGTTTTCATGTCAGAGTATCACGAGGATTCGACCCAGATCTCTTACAGACATTAAAGGAAGAAATCGTTGGATGTTCGCTCTCATGCAATATTGATGCTGTCATGTTTACTCATCAACCCACTTTCCTCCTGAATCTAATCAAGCTGGCATGACAAACTAACCAGGCTGTTGATTCAGACATGCTATTGATCGTTGAAGTTTGGTTCCATTGACCCCAGTGCATTTTTAAAGACTTTGCAGTGTAATCAAAGGCTTTGTGGTCTCCCGACCTGTGCTTAGCAGATGTAGCAGAAGCAGAAGCAGAAGATAGCCTACACCCTCTGAATAAGGAATTCCAGTATCTCCCCTCTGGACGGAGGCTAAGAGTTCCTGGTTACAGAACTACAAGATTTAAAAACAGTTTTGTACCAGCGGCAATTACTATGTTAAACAAACAGTAAAATTATTTGCACAAAACGCACAAGCACTTTGGTTATGTACTGTTTTCTATTCCTTTTTATCCATGTTTTATTACCTGTTTTTATATGTTTTAATGTTTTGTGTGTTGCATGTTATGTTTAAGGATGTCCCGCCTCTCTTAGACTGTAAAAGTAGTTTACCTACGGTTACCAATAAAGTAACCTAACCTAACCTAACCTAGCCTATATATATTTTCCCTGCAGCGTTTGTACAGCTCTGACAGGCTTTCACATCATCCAGCCTTACTCTGTGTGTTTGCTATAATCGGACATTGATTCTCCTGTGTGCTCCTCAAACAATACATTATATTAGGACAATGATATGATGGCAAGTGTGGAGATGGTGGCAGGAGGATGATTTATGTTGACTGAGGATGAACAAGGGGGGCTGACAGGAGTACCTGATAGAAATTCTGGGCATGCACTGGAGTGGCGTGAATCCCAGTCCATATGTGTCCTGTAAATGAAAGATGTCTCAGAGAGAACAGGGGACGTCTTGGATAAGGAAAGGCCATTTGATTTTTAAAAAGAATAAGTGTGCAGCATTTCTGATCTCTGCTGCTCCTTCAGATTTACTGAGTCTGGAGGTTTAATGACCTCAGGGCACAATAGAAATGTATTGGCTTGTGTTTGGGACAGTTTGCCTTTCTCTTTCAATAGCTTGCTCTTCTGTTCAAGACATCATTTTATTCTGCTCACACACACTCAGTCTTCCTAACCAACAAAGTGCCACTGGTTATCTCTGAGCAGCCAATAAGTGGCTGTAAAATCCAAATGTCAGGAGGTGAAATTGATCCTGGCTTGTAGACAGCTTTGTGCATGTTGACAGATTCAGGTGTCTTTTAGGGTGTCCCCTGAGCCTGCAGATTAGAGAAGCAGGTTTGGTTTCTGGGAAGGTTGAATCCCTGGAGGTGGGTTAGTGAATCAGCTCCAAGCAAGGCATTTAAAATCTGACAATGAAATGTGTGATGTGAAAGATGGCGTGAGGCTGTTAGCTTGGTGACGTAGTGACAACTCACAAGGCCAGTTGAAGAACGGCCGTAGCTGGCAAGCTAACCGCTTAACTTCAGTAACATGCAACAGCCTGCTATCTGTGAGACAGAGGAGTATTTGTACGGTCGATCTTGCCTCTGTCTGCAAACCACAGAGCAGCTTACACTTTGTCAGAGCAGGGGTTATGAGAGGAGCTAATAAACTGTGATAGCTTCTCCAGCTCTCTGTTCCTTCAGTTAGCTTGTTATTGGTAAATGGTTTGAATTTGCGTGTCAAAGTTGAACTCAATCTAAAAGATTTGCACAGATTAACTTCAACTCGCTGACGATTCCATTATAATGAACTGATTTAGCTGTGAAATGGGCAAAATGTTGCTGGAAAATCTGCGTGATTCATTAGTTGTTTTTTGCTGCTGTTTTTCTTTCACATTTCAACCAAATCCGCCATTTCCTTTTGAAGTCTTTTGATTAAAGCTCAAAAATGTGGCGGCTGAAACAAGCAACCAACAAAAAGATGAGGAGGATTCAAAGTAAAAGACGTTTTACTGTAATACCAAGTGGACAGTTGGCGACAACTGAGTTGCTGATTTAAAACAGCAATACATAAAAAATGTCCTGCAGGGACTGTCGTGTGTATGGCTCAGAGAAAGAGAAGTTAAATCATTTTGTAGTTGAGACTGAAAACTTCAAATCAATTAAGAAGCAATTAAGGACCACGAGTCATCAAAAAGCCACCTACACACGATCAGTTGTAAACTAGCCAAGACTGCTCTTCCAGAAGAGACGGCTGAGGAAGAGCGTGTCTGCTCCTCAATCGCAAGACTTTGTTGGGTAAATTATCCTTTTCTTTTGGGGCCATAAGTCTGTGGAATAATCTCCAAACTCAGCTCTTCACATTCTTAAATCTTTTCATGCTTGACTAAAAGCTGGATATTGTCACAACAAACTTGTACACATTTATGAATGATAGTGTGTGTGTGTGTGTGTGTGTGTGTGTGTGTGTGTGTGTGTGTGTGTGTCTGTGATGTTTTGTACTTCACTTGCATTGGATATTTATTGTTTTACCATACCTGCCCGGCGTAAAATAGCACTTCTGCTACTACCTGGTGCAATGCATCTCCCTTTTTCTTATACAAGGTTAATGTTTGATTGTACACTGTCCCCTGTTATCAGACTATAAGACTGCAGCTCCATGGCTTCCAAGTTTATAAAAAAAAAGAAAATGCAGTACATGTTTCAACCAGCTCAGATCCATGAACATATAGTCATATTTATGCAGTACATTGAGCACTGGAGTAGTAAAACAAATTTTGCTAAAGCGGCGTACATCACTGTATGGGTGCAATCTTTTTAAAAAACAATTATTGGTAATGCTTTATTTTTACGGGTCTGTCGTTTCCAAATAATTTTCAAGACGAAAAACTATGTTGTTTGGGAAAAAGGATACACTTACAATAAATTAATACCATTAAGTAGAGGCATTCTGTTAGTCAGTGGCAGCTGGTCAGCTGAACATGCACAAAATGTGAAATGTGTCTCTGTTTACTCTAAATGGTGCTGTTTTCATCACACATATTCTATTTCACCCATAGTTAGTACCAAATGGCATCATTCTTTCCAGAAAATCTGCTGAGAAACTATTAAGAAGTTATTGTAAATGCAGTGGTGTCTTATGCAGGCTGATCCTCAGGCCAGTGGGCTTATTTGTGGAGACGGGGGTCCCTCCAGCCTGAAGTCAGTGCTGATCTGGCATCAGCCTGTCTGGGGACAGGATTAGAGGGGGGAGTGTGGAGATGAGGACTTGCAGATAGATCAACGACCACTGACTGAGCCACGCATGCAAACAAGCGCATTAGCAGCAGGACTAATTTACCTAACATTGCTGAACACATGTCCACTGTGGATCGATGTGCTGTTAATCCCCTCAGTGCAGATCCAGGAATATGATGTACTGCAAACAAATGAAATGAATGAGCTATGGTGAACCATACAGGTCATGCACTGCAGCAGACAGATGAGCTCTCTCTTTGTATTCTCTAGTGATTCCCTTTATCTCTCTAACCACATTTGGTTTTTACTGAATGGGATACACTCAACTACTTTCCTGATTGGCTCAATAGATTTTGTTCATTATTATTATTATTGTTCAGAACAGCCACTTATTGTATTTCATAGTAAGCCCATATCATTGACATTTTGTTTGTTAAAAAGCCCAGATTAGACCTTATCCTGCTTATGAGAAATCCAAATAAGATGGCTGGGATATAGTGTAATTAGATGTGATACTGAGCAAGTATACACCTTATCCCATCTTTGTTAATTGAGTTTCTGTGGCAATAGCCAGAAAATCTGTATAGCTTGTTTGTAACTAATTAATTAAAATAAATTAATGGACTGTTGTCTGGAGCTCATTCTCTTAGCATTCATTTGGTATTAAGTTTCTAATAAAATGACAAATGTCAGTCCAATATTCTTCTTCCTTTTAGCTCTGTTTTGGTCTCCACCAGCTCCTGATGGAGATCTCTGTCTCTGTAGCTGCTGAATGCTCCACTGAGTTCACCAGCTGCTCTCTGACTGTTTGTCTGCTGTCTGCTGCTGAGCAGGTAGAAGACAGATGCTTTTTAGAGCTTTTCAGCTGAAAACCAAGTTGATGATAGTGGTGAGAGTGAACCAAGACAGGGCTCAGAAGGATGCTGAAACCCTGAAGTTCTGAAAGGGGAAGGTTAAATGGGGGGTGAAAAATGCCGTTAGCAAAGCCTCTTTGAGGATGGAGGAGGAGGCTGACGCACACACATACACACACGGATGCATGCATGCAGACACACATGCACAGGGCCCTCCAGCGGGCAGATATGCAGGAGATTTAGTTCCCTTTGAATATGTAATGAGTTTAACATGCATGATGAGCCGGTGGTTGATTCCTGACGAAGCAGCTGTGATCCACGCTGCACATTCAGGATTATCTGCCGCCAAAGATAACGGGCAGAACAAAGCTGGGGAGGGTTAGGGTTAGGGGGGCAGAGGAAGCCCACGGCGCTCAGCAGCGCCAGCCCTTCACAGCTATTTGATTGGTAAATTCCCCCCACATTACCTTTGCAGGCTGCACTCCACTTTCGAGGGTGGGCGGCCTTGGGGGAGGCAGTATTGGCTCGGGAGGCGACAAAGCTTTAGCTACCATTGTGTTTAGAAAGAGTCTTTGGAGTATAGGACACAAGTTCACAGCCAGGCATCTGATGAACTGAAGAGCCAAAGAGCTCAGCTGCTAAGATCAGAATATGTGATGTGATGCAGTTGTTTAGCTGCCAATAGGTGACTGTGAGCCGGCTAAAGGCACCGCCAGATGACGCTCCTTTCAGGGGCCGTGGTAGTGGAGTTTAGACAGAAAAAGAGAGCATCATGCGGCAATGACAGTTAAGTTTAGGCACAAAAACAACTAGATAAGTTTAGAAAACGCTGGGGGAATGAACAAGCGTTTCCTGGGTGAGAGTATTATTTTTTCACCGCATAGTGAACTAGCTAGTGAAACACAGCTTTAAAAGTGCTGTGTTTTATGTTGACACCACGTTGTGCTATTTCATTCTGAGATTATTTTCCTTTGGATATTGAAGTTTTGGCATGGCTGTCCGAGTGACTCTATATCCATTGTATTGAAAGGGGGATTTAATTCTTGCATGTTTCATTTTGTTGTGCATGATCAGAAACCCCCCCTCCGCTGCTTTTTTCCTGCATGTAACACATATTGTCTTCTGTAAGTATACATACAGATGCACACAATGTAAATACATTTGCAACATTCTGCATTGAACAGTGTAGTGTAATGAACGTGACTGAAACCACAGTGTGAGTAGTAGGTGTTGATGTTGAACACATATAGTCTGCTGTAGCACCAGTGTATATATTTCATATGGAGGATTGAGATTCTGTGTCAAGTCAGGACAAATATAGATCCTGTCCTATTGATGGTCACATAGTGTTTGAGAGGTGAAGTCACTGGATGACTACATGAAGCAAAGTAACACACATCCTTTCCCTTCACTGCACTTGCACTTCTTACAGAGTCGTTATGAAAGTCTAATGACTCACATTTTAACCTAAAGCCAATGTGGTATAAGATGATCGCTGCATTGCTGCTAGAGAGAGAACTTATTACAGGCAATTTAGCGCTTCTTTCAGAGCCAGCGGCACCTCGAGCAGCAGCCCCTGACTGAGGCTGTCCAAACATAAGTCGGCTGTTTCTGAAGAGCTGTAATTTGTCTCACAAATGTTTCAGATGACAAAATGAGGGCTTCTTGACTGGCATGTCGACGACCACTAAGAGTAATGATTTGGCTTTTGGCTCCCGACTTCAGATGAGACTCTCAACAGCAGCAGCCATCAGGTACATTTCTGTAAAATGATCCTCAGACTGACGACAGCATTTCAAGAGAGTACAAACCTTAATAATGTATAAAGAGCCTGATCACCATCTCGCTATAGAGATGTATATAATGTTGAAATTGACAGTTGCTATCCATACTGGGCCCATTACAGCACCTGATCCAGTGGATAAACACGGCTCAGGGCAAACAGAAAAGTGCTAAATCAGTCAAGGTTTCTTGTGTGTTACACTTGTTTGTTCTAGAAATTAAATCAGGGTTGCTGTTTGTCCTCTCTTAGTTTTCTCTGCCATCTTTTAACACGATCTCCAGCGGTGGGTGAGGGGGAGTTGAAACATTCAGCCTTCTGTTGCTTCCAGTCTCCTGCTGGACTTGAATAACACAGTGACCTAGTTAGGAGGAAGCTGGTGATCTCCCCCACCTTGTCATCAGCAGCCTGAGACTAACGGATGAAATCATTTCCTTCCACACACAACACACAGAAAGAGTAGAGCCAGGCCCAGCTCAAACTTGTGTGACACATAACGGCTCTCTAATCACAGCCAAACCATCCAGCTCCCTGGTGGCTTGGTGCCCCCCCCCCCCCTTCTCTGGACGGAGCTAAAGACCTGCCGGGAGGGAGGCTTCAACTCGCTACAGTCAAGTGCTGTTGGCAACCAATTACTGTTAGCAAAAGGGGAAAAGAAGGGTAGGAAAATGCACCTTACACAATGATTTTCTCAGGCTCCTGTTTCCACGGGCACAAGTTCTGTAGGAGGGGGGGGCATGTCAGACCCTAACAGGTAGCTACAGCACAGTGTAACCTCCTCTGAGCTCAATTACATCTCTGTATCAGTAGCAAACTTTTCAAACTGCAGACTGCTGCTGGAATGTGTGATTCCCCCTCAGGTCTGGTTCCTCCCCTCCTCTCCTCTCCTCTCCTCTCCTCTCCCCTCCTCTCCTCTCCTCTCCTCTCCTCTCCTCTCCTCTCCTCTCCCCTCCTCTCCTCTCCTCTCCTCTCCACTCCTCTCCACTCCTCTCCTCTCCTCTCCTCTGCCTGAGAGCGGGAGGCCCTCTGCCTCCGGATTGTCTGCCAGTGGAGCTGCCCCAGTGCCAACTCTGTTTCATTCACACAGAACAAGGGACTGCATTATTCCGGCCTATGTCTCTGCCAGGCCGCTGGGCAGCACATTTACCAACAGATATGTTTACTGTTTGCGTTGGAAGATGTATTTTTTAAGCAGAGTCCATTTCAAGCACTACTTTACTGCACAAACCCAAAGGAATGTGCCAGAAAGCAAAGCAGAAGACCAGATTTAGGGCCTGAACCCCAGCAGAGCTGAATTATGAGACAGTGATGAGCCAGTGCTGCTGTGAAGTGTTGATGCACTTCACCACCAACAGCAGAGGCGGGCCAGAGAAGGAGATTTAAGCATGGCCACACCGCACACATCCAGGAATAAAGCTCTGCACGGCCCTCTCACTGAGTGGCTGCCTGGTTAATTGCCAACTGATTTTGCCTTTTTTCTGCTGTACTAAGAAAGCAGTGAGGACGGCTCCTCGCTGATGAGATCATCATCCACCAGGGCTGCTTCGAAGGACCTAAACTGTAATAAGATTTAGGGCCCTATCTTGCACCCGATGCACAGTGGACTTTTCCCTCCTCAGACTCATGTCGGTAAATTAGGGAATGAACTTGCGCTCCCGGGGGCGGTTCAGCAAAAAGAGGAGGCGTGTTCCGGCACAAACGTTCCCTAGTGCTATTTTGCAGTTTCAGAAAACAGTTCCTCCACAGACCAGGAAAAACCTAGTCTAAAGTCAGTGGCGCGTTATTCAGATGATATTTTAAGGGCACATGTTTGGCCGTAATGTAGAGTGTGCACACCGCGCATACACTTTGCTTCTCTCATCTCACAGACCCAGCAGTTCCCATTTTTACAAACCATACATAAATACAAGGGAAAATATGACCAAGTTTTACACATTTCCATGAATCATGGATGTGTTGATGACATAAATGAGGAAATATTTAAGAAGCTGTGATGTTGAGCTGCATGTGCCGATGCCACTTAACCCAAATGCCCCCCAGCAGCAGCACGGGAGAGGAGAGACAGCAGAGCTGCATCGTCTATAGTGAGGTCATCTCGGTCTAATGTTAGACTACATTGCAAAAATATCACCATTCATAACCTCGTAATTCAGTGAGAGTGAGCCCAAAACATCAGAAAGTATGTTTTTGTGACATTTCTTTATTTACATTTTGTCAAAAAGAAAAATCAATAGCAAACGTCGTTCTCCTCGGCTGTGAACTGCTCCTGGCGTGCGCCCATGGATGTATTAAGAGCAAATCCGCCATTATAATAGCAATCCACCATGGAACAAGCGAACCTGCTTTTAAAGGGAATGTGAGATAAAGCTCTGATTGGTTTATTGCACGTTATGCCCAAACCACACCTATGAGTAATGTAGCTACTTCAGACCAACCCATTTTAGATTAGATAGGCGCAAGAGTCAATTATCCCGCCGGTATAATAGCAACAGCGCCTGAGATCCGCCCACGAAGCTACTTGCGTTTTCCGTTGATAGGGCCCTTAGACTGCCAGCTGCTGGATTCAGACATAGTTTCATTGTCTATGAGCCTCACTTCAACTCTTGACAGGCATTTTTTAAGTGTTTATTTTATTAACCAAACCTAGTGACTGAACTCAAAGCTGGTTTGATAATGACAACAGTGTGTCTTCATGTGTCTGTTCTGCAGCTACATGACTCATCACCTCAGAGAAGCCCAATCCAAAACTGCTATTATATCTTCTGATGTCATCATGAGGAAGAACTTGGACGTGTGAAGAGATTATCCTCAGCAGAGCGCAGTGCTGCTAGACTGGGTAAAAACTGGAAACCTGTACGTTTTTCTATCCTGCCTCCGTTACAAATCTGCGGGGACCAATCACAAACTGGCTTATCCACCTGGGGCGCTATTGGCGGGTTTAACACGATGACGATAGAGAAGCGACGGCAAGCAGCTTTTTCTTTACATTTGAACTATGCCCGTTGATCACGCCTCTTGTGCAGTAGAAAATACAAAGCAGCTATAGAGAAGGCTCTGTTGCCCCAGGTCCGGCGCTTGGTCATGATTGGTGGCGACAGTAGGTTGGCATCAGAGGAGCGGAGGCTGGGGGAAGGAGTGTGGTGATGGAGCAGGTCGGTGAGATAGGAGGGGGCCTGTTTGTGGAGGGCTTTATGAGTGAGGAGAAGGACTTTGAATTGTATGCGTTGTTATATTGTTGTGGTGATGGAGTATAATAAATGTATGATGTAATTGTTGCAGGAGGTGCCTCCACATACCTGCAGTGTAACATCAAGCAGACCTCTTTAAAGCTCACACAAACCTCCTAAAGTGAATGTAAGTGACGGGAGAAGAAGCTCTGTCTGTCTGGGAGATGTCAGCCAAATCCTCGGTATTAACATTTTATTAATTACATTTTATTTCTTATATTTTTTTAAAGAGATTATTTTCAAAACAACATCTAAAAGAAATCACACAGCAGTGTGTACATTCTGCAATGTAACACTAACCAACACAGCTGGGACCACCTACATTTTTCTATCCCTACTTAGTAAGGAAGCATAAAGAAAGATAAGCTAAGTGTAAGTGATGCTAACGAAGATAGCTAGCTAGAGTTATCAATCTGCCTCTGTACCAAAACTCTTCAGAAATCTCTTCACCCCTCACCCAAAGG